>NC_087439.1:77088066-77391097 GCF_036321535.1 Camelus dromedarius
CTGTTTGTCTTTAACTGTATTTTGCCTTCATTCTCCCGTAACAGTATAGCAGGAACTCTTCCTCTTGTGTTTTAGACCTGGGAGTTTTAATTTCTTATTAGCACTGAATAAGTTATAATATGCAAATAAACAGACAAATAAAATAAATAATATAATAATAATAATAATCAAATTTTCACAAAGATGCTGACAAACTAGCAGTTACAAACATTGCTAGTAGATATTCAAAATTGCATAATATCTAGGAAAATTTTCTGACAGTTTATTATAATGTTAAACACGCACCCAATATGACTTAGCAACTATCCTTCTAGATAGTCACTCAGAAAAATACATCCACAAAAATACTTGTACACAAATAATCATAGCAACTTTATTTATAGCTTCCCCAAACTGGAAACAATTCAAATGTTCATAAAGGAGGAAGTGTGTAAATGCATTCAGAATATTAAATATTAATGTAATCAAATAGCAGTTAAAACTAACAAAAAGGATGTGCTACTGATACATGCAAAAACACAGATGACTTCACAGGCATTATAAATATGTGGAACATACAGTGTAATACTGTACAATTTCATTTATATGTACTTCTAGTAGAGGTAAAACTAATCTATGGTGAAAATTCTCTAAAAAATATTTAAATCACAAGGGCTGATCGGGAAGGGGGATGAATGAGAAAGCTTTCTGGAACTTTATGAAAAGGTTTTGTGTATTGATAAGAGTGCATGTTGTACAGGTATGTGCATTTATTTAAATTCATCAAATAGGATGCTTCAAGATTTGAGCAATTCACTAAAATAAATGTACATTTTATTTGAACAAAAAATGATCTATAAAAGAACAGATAACTCTAGATAGTAAAGTTGCTTTTCATAGTGTTATGGGCTAGCTTTCTGAAACTACTCTCTGTATATCCTGGCCTTAAGCACCTGAGAAAGTACATTGAAGTAATAGGAGCTCAGATTCTTCATGTTCCCTCAAAACAATATTTTTATGCAGTATTCCCCTGAGCCTTGAATGTCCTTCTCTGCAATCTCTCCTTCACCATTTATACATCATTTGTTTTCTCCCCTTATATGCCTGTGTCATCTTTCCTAACTTCCCCTTGCATTGTGATATCAAAGGCCCTCTCTCTATAATCATATGCCACTTTATGAAAAATTAGATTATAATATATTCCAATTTAATTTTAATTTATTATTGGTACTTGTTTACCTAGTTTGATTTTTCCAATATGCCATGAGTTTCTGTAAGGCTGGATTTCTTTTCTTTTTTTAAATTGTAACTTATAGTTCTCTACATTTTACCTGAGATAAAATTTTTTATTCAACTAACATAATTAATCACTAAGGAAATAATGTTATGTTCAAAAATGTTGGGCCCAAACTTACTCAGTCCATTTAAGTGTAAATTTCTTATGCAGATTTTTATTACGTCTGTCAAATAAACATAAATCTGCACCTAGTTAAGGGGAGTCATTTTTCAAAAAGATTACTGGTATTAGATCTCCAACTAGGAGACCTGCAAGTGTTCCAGAGATCAAGCAAAAAAGGCCTTTCTTTTATGCAAAGGAGAAAGTAAAGCTAGAAAGTTCAAAATCCAGTGTGGGGGAGTGGGTGGTATATCAGACAGTTGACCAAGAACTGACCATATGTCTTTGTTTGTGGTCATCCACAAGCTTCGAAGAGGGGTTGTTTTACATTCTGATACTGACTTAGACTTGTGTGGGGAGGGAGGTATAAATTCAGTAGCCTGCGGAAAGGACAAAATCCTAACTGAAGTTTGGTCAAGTTAACAGGTATTTTGCCCAGATTGGTTAGTAGATACAAACAGTTCAGCTAATAGGCAAAGAATGGAAATTCGCAGTCTGCGTCTGATCCTGTCATAAGTAAACTAGGGGGCATGCAGTGAATGTTACCAAGTCATTGAGGAGGAATGCTTTTTTGTAGTAAGTCTTTTCCTGGAAGACAAAAGGGGTGGGGAGGTTTCTTGTCCATTGCTGTGTTCAGGTTAAGTTTAACATTGTCACTTTAAACTATATTTCCAAGAATTTGTTTGAACCAAAAATACTCAAGTAACTATTTTAAAATTATACAAATGAGTATTTTTCATAGCAAATATTATTTTAAATTTAAAACAATAGTTACAAAGAATATGTCAGTATTCCCATCTTTCACATAATAAGGTTTTGACAAGTACATATAGTAGTTTTTGAAAACAAGCGTCAAAATAAGGTCACTGATAGTGTAAACGGATGCTGATGTACAGACAGGTTTTAAATATAAGGAAAAAAAATATGAGTTTCTTACTGAACATTTTTATTGCTGTTTTTAAGTAGGTGACTTCTCAAAGATTTTTGAGGTCTGGAATCCACACTTTAATAAAAAAAAGTTTCACTTTTCAAAATCATAAATGAACACCTGGTATTATCTGTTAATTTGTCACTACCAATAGCCAGATCGGTGTCAGTTTTGTCAGAGCAGTGTTATCCTGTAAACCTAGAAATCACAGTGCACAATCACTGGATCTAAAAACTAAAATGATGATACAACTGACTGGCAAGCACAGTAAGAGTCCTTTCAGAAAAAAGAATAAAAGTGAAGGGAAACACTGACCAAAAGTAAACTGGTAGAAATGAACATCAGATTTTAAAAATATATTGAAATATCAATCTAGGTTGGCAGTTTTCCTGGAAAATTCCAAATAAAGTGATGTTTCAGGAAATTCAGGCACCCAAAGAGACATGTTGCCAAGTAAATGGATCACCTGTAAACTATTTGAACATATTTTGAAACACCAATTACTTAGTTTTAAAAGAAATTGTCAAAGTATAAAAAGGAAAAATACTTCTAGCATTTAAAACTTTTCTGAAGACACCAAATTTCAAAATAGATGACCAAATGCTAGCAATGCTTTTCATTACCTATATTTCTTATGCTGAAAATGTAATAGTGGAAGGCAATTTAGGAGATAATGATCATGAATTGGAAGGGAATGAAAGAACCAAGAAAATGGACTTTAAAAACGTATGCATCAGCAAGCTCAGACAACTGGTTGGAAAGAGCACATTGACAGAACATCTATAGCAAAATTGGAAGCTGGCAGTTTCTAAGATGCAACAATAAGGGCAAAGAAATAAACTATACCCATGAAAATAAAATATGAAAGAGTACCCTGGTAGATGATTTGAATAAGGTGTGAATTTTTCTAAGAGGATTAGATATGGGGAAATCACAAAGATAAGTATGTCAGTTTAGTACAAGAATTTGTGGACAGCATTTGGAGAACCAAAGTCAAAATAAATTGCTGCTAGCACAGGATCTTAAAAGTAAAAAGTAATGAAAAAAAGTTAAATTAGGCATGGAGAGACAGGTAATTATCTAAGGTATTAGAAAGGAAGAACTGTGGTTATAAAATAAATAGCTAAGCTGAAAGTTTTCTTTTATTAATAGTTTATCCTCCTCCATATTAAAATCTTATGCAGGATCAGACACATGAAAATTACCTCTTACAAAGGAAGCAGTTAATTTATTTATCATCATTTAAGCTTTACCCCCCCCCCCCAAATTGAGTGTTCACATCATGTGTTGCTGTACATTTTTCCTAAGTTTTAGAACATTAAATGCTTGATGAAGAACTAAGACAAAAGCTAAGATAGACAGAGAATAAAATTAAAACCTAATTACAGATTACTTCTTAGAATGAACTATTGTGTGCGATAATGAAACATTTCAGTTTTAATTAAAACAAAAATAATAAATACGACTTAGTATTATATCTCTCTGTTGTGTAAGTAAAGTTATAGGGAGAGGAAATCAAGCTTTGTTAATGTGCAATTAACACCATGTTTCTTGGCTGTCTAGTGAACTTCAGAAATTCTAAGGACTACTAACATACAAGCAGCATAGGGCCCGGTAAACAATTAACAAGGCCACTGCCCCCTGGATAATTAAGAGCTGATCTTAAAAGAGAACTAAAGAACTGACCATCCCCTTCACAGTAAAGGAAAGAAAGAAAAAGAAAAGAAAGAAAAGAAAGAAAGAAAGAGAGAAAGAAACAAAGAAAGAAAGAAATGGTACCAAAGGAATTTTTTTAGAACTTAAATTGTTCTATTTGTTTGCTTTTAAAATTAAATTGTTTTATATTTATTCTACCTATATTTCACTTCCTACAAATAAATTTTAGACTCTTAAGAGATTTACATGATCAAATCTCAAATGTAATGATTTTGTTTTGATATCAAGCTTTAACATCTAAAGGATATTAGAATTGGGTTTTGAGGAGTTAAGAGATTACTAAAGGAAGAAAAAAAAAGAAATATTTTCCCACTGGAGAGCAAAGGCTCAAAGGTACGCAGAAGAACTATATTTTTCAGGGAATGTTGGGGATGTGGAGATAATCTCAGAACACATAGCCAATGGGAAATAGCAAATGAGTTTCCCATAAATTTTATGTAACATTCTAAATAGTCATTCTTAGACAATATATCTGAGATTTTGTTTAAAGGAATATTGTCTATCTGTCTGTCTATCTATAGGACTATATCTCCAATTTAACACTAGATTGGTCAAAATGAAACAAATTTAAAATATTTTGTTCAAAAGGCTAATTAATTTTATTAGGGCATAAGTAAATTCAGCAGTGAATGTTTGAGAATTTAATGACTTCCTGATTCAGAATGAATTCAGCAATAAAAGCTAATTAGAAGGGAAATGAATGACTCAAATATCCCCTGTGTGCATAGAATAAAAGTGTAAAGATTATTAATTGAAATTAAAACTTAACAGCATACTAATGTAACATGACATAAAATTCCATCTGTTATACAGCATCATAAAATAAAAAGATATAAGAAATAGTTCCTCCTTAGGTTTTGACTGGTTAATTAATGGTAAATAAGAATGTATTTGTGTACAAATGGTGTTTATAGCAAGAATTTCAATATATACTGTAATAGACTTTTTTCTTCAAGTCCAGTTTCTTTTGGGAAAAGAAATCCAGTTTGTTAAGTGCAACAAAAAGTTAGATAAAAAGGAATTTTAATCAGAAATTACATAACATAATATATAGATATAAATGTTGGAACATATGTATATGCGTTTGCATATATAGGAATTTTCTATAAATTATAGACATTAATAATTAAGATAAAGATAAACTATGGTAAAAAGGAAAGTATGACATCATTTCTGTTTACACAACATACATAATTATTTGAATTTATAGACTTTCTACATTTTTTCAAGTAAACATGGCATTATATGAAATGTTAACTTATAACATATAGATTGCCAGATATTTCTCCAGCAAAGAAGGTTTTACTTGGAGCAGCAGAAAATTAAAATTTGTGTCCTGCTACCATGGTGAGCCACATGCAAGCCCCGCCATGACAAGGGGAGGAGAACACTTTCGTAGAAGAAAAAGAAAGTTGAGAGAAAGATGGTAAACAGAGCCCAAAGCTTTGGGCTAAGTCCTTGCTGGGAAAGAAGGGGAGTCTTTTTTTTCTTCTTGTTAGGCTCTGCTCTCATCTCAGGGCATGAGTGATTCTCCTTCTGGTCTCCTGACTCTATTTAATTAAGGCCTCTGTTTATTATTTTTTTACAGAAATACACCTTGCATTTTTTTGCATTTAAAATGTGACACAAAAATGTAGCACTTTGCTTTGGTTTGTCTGGCTGCATGTAATACCAAACTGTAGTACAACAATTATGTTTTTATATCGACCATTAAAGGAAAAATAATTAATCATATTTAGATTCAATAAGAAATTGCTATGAGATCTGGTGCTACCATGAAGCATTCACATTACATTTATTTAAGGAAGAAAAATAATCTTTGCAACCCCATACTTTTTGTACATAGGCAAAGTACATGTTTTAAAATATTAGGTCATATAAACTGGCACTTATAAAAAAACATGGCATAAAATGTGGAAATAAAAGGTCAAAGGAAGGGAAGAGTTGTATAAACAAACATGTTCATTTCAGGATTGCACATAGAGGCTAAAAAAGAAACAAATAAATAAAAAGAACCAAAGCTGAAACCAAAGAAGCCAACCTAAATTTCCAGACACAGGAAAGCAATCACCTGTATTAGCATACAGCTATTTGAAATACTAAGTATAAAAACCTGGCAATAATTATATACATACAATGTATGATTTTTAAAAAGTGGGAAGCAAATGAAACCATACTATGATTGGAATTGGCATTAGTAATTTAACTAGTATGTTGGAAACTATGATACATGGAATGCAATGAAATAAAATGCATTTTGGACTCCACTCACCCCACAGTATTAGGCTCTCATTCTCCAGTCTGTATTATTGAGCGGTATTTGAAATGACTCCCAACTTTCACTGGCACACAGACCATCACATTTCTTGCCTTCCATGATAGTAAGAATCTAGTTAAATTTTTAAATATAGAGTGCTACTCTTTCTCTTTTTGACCTGCCATTAGCTGCTTTAACATTCTCAGGCATAAATCAAACACAGGTCCTGATACTATTCCAAGTGCAAAGAACACATATTAGGCTCTCCAGGTGGTCCAGTTGCAGCCTATCTTGCCTCCACTGGACTTAATGCAAGGTGTAGACATCTCCATACCCTCTGCTTTGGTTGGACATGGGAAGCACAGATTCCTCAAAAGAAGCTCTTCTTCTGGAGTCCTCTCACCTCTACACATCGATCTATCTTGTATATATTTTTTATTTCATTGACCTAGCTGAGAGATGCCAGAGTCAGGTAACTGTTTCCTTTATGAATTCTGCATCTATACCACAGTCTAGCTTTACTATTACTTTACTATTTACTTTACTATTCAGCAAAAGAATGGTTTCCAGAGATGCTTCACAGTACTCATGAGGACATAAGATATCTCATGATGAGAGATCAATATCTTAAAGAACTGTACGATTGCCAGATGTAATAAACCCTTGAACTACCTCTTGCAAATCACTGGGCATTTCCTAAATTCCATATGGTTTTGAGGGAAGTTAGGTCTCCATTCATTTTTCAACTGGGACTTGAGCCATAAATATACTCTTCTAATTCAAATGTATGCCAGAGAAAACATGTTACCCAATATTAATGACAAGACTTCTCATGAATTCTCATATTGGCAAGGTGGTGGGCAATCGTATATGAATAGGAATCCCATTTGTTTTAGAAGGTAACTTAAGCCAGACCATCACAAGGACAGAACGTCAGACTTGCCATCAGTGCCATGGATTGAATGTCCTAATTCCAACAGGCACTAGCTGAGGAACAAGGAAAAATCAGATAACGGTTCTAAATTACCTACAAAATATGTCTAATAATTACAGTTTTGCCTAAAGGTTTGCTTCACAGATCATAAAAGAAATGTGTGAAAGTGATTTATAAACTGTAACTTACTCTATAATGGATGCTCCAGGATATAAATTGATATTGGTTGACAAATAGTGGGAGGAAATTATATAATTTAACAAATTTTCAAGCTTAACTAATTTACCAACTAATCATGCTGGAAATTCATATTAAAGGAACCACATCTTTTACATATACACATTTTAAAAATTCTTTGTGGCATTTATCAGATGCTCTTTTCCCCAGTGGTATGATCAGTTGAGTATCCAGCTTTTCTTTTCTAAATGTATTACTAATCCTAACAATGGATTAATGGTCAACATAATCTACTAGCTTTAAATTTTAAATTTTGTAAAAATCTTAACCAGGTTTTTGAGGATTTTGAATGATGCTACTGGATTCACTATATTGCAAGTTTTATGACATGCAATGTAAAAATTAACCATCACAAGTAGGAACTACATTGATTGTGTTGGTCATCATTTTTCTCCAATACATAGTACAATGTGTACATGGTAAGTGTTTAATAAATGTCCATTAAATGATACTAAATGGCACTATCCATTAAAATTGATAATAAAAAATTTCATGTAAAAGGTTTATTTAATTCTAAGAAGTTTCCCATACAGTGGAATGTTTTAATCTAAATTAAACTGTCTTAACTCATGAACGTATTAAAGGTCATGAAATATTTCATTAAGACAAAACTGATTTTCCTGCAATATTTTCGTGGAATATATATTGTGTGTGTGTGTGTGTGTGTGTGTGTGTGTGTGTGTGTGTGTGTGTGTGTGTGTGTATATAAAATGGATTGCAGTAAATCTCCACTCTTTGCCATGACTTGCACCACATCTCACTAAAGAGATGGAGTCTGTGTCTCCTTTCCCTGCATCTGCGCTGGCCTTATAACTTGCATTGGCTACTAGAGTGTGCCAGAAGTGACCGGTGTCTGGTTCTGAGCCTGGGTCTTAGAGGCTTTGTGTTTTCACTTATTTGTACATGTTCCTTGTCTTCAACATGAGAACGCAGTCAGGCTGGCCACCCTGGACAATCTAGCCAACAACCAAACAATAGGCAGCTAACACACACCTGAATACTAGATGTGTGAGAGAGCCCAAATGAAATAAAAAAAATTGTACCCGAGTCTAATCTAAATGATTGACGTACTGTTCTGTGTGCTACGTAATTATTTATTGTTTTAAGCCATTGATTTTAGAGTAATTCATTATATAGTATTATTGTGGTAATAGATACTTGATACACAAACTCCCCTGCTTACATTTCTCTCTAATAATCTCTTGATATTAATTGATAGCTAGGTAATCAAAATGTGCATATGTATAAAATTTATTTAAATGAACGTATTATCAAACATCTCAGTGTTCCACGGGAATTAGGAAAGTACACTGAAATAAAAATCATCTGTCCTAAAAGTGAAATAATGAGCTACAGGGTAGCAGACAGTGTGAAATGAATATTCAGTGAAAAAAGGAATACATACTGCTGAGTTACTGCTAATTTTCTTGTTCAAGTTGCAGACATTAATTCAACCTTTACTTTTCATTGCTGTGTTTGGTTTCATTGGGCACAGTTAAGTTCAAATAAATATTCTTTGTGTAAATGACATGCAAGTACTCAACTAGAATGTTTTTTAAATTTGGACATGCAAGGCTTGCTACTCTGGTATTTGTAAATACTCTTCAAAACATTTTGCAGTTTACTAGGTCACATTAACCTCATTTCTATAGAGTAATAATTTTCTTATATTCCACTAATTGGGACAATCATCTAGGATACTCTTGATGGGGGAATAAAAAGCTAGTGTTCTTTACCCATTTAAAGTGATTTCAATTCTTCCTACACTTGGCTCATAGAAATCATCCACCTAAAGATTAAATCTGATTGTATTTACTAACCAACTTCAAGGACCTCATTCTTTTTACTTCTCTTAGCCTTTCAGGACTTAGGGTTTTTTTTTTTTTTTTCTTTTCTTTTCTTTTTCACTTTTCCCTATTTTTTACTCTTTGCAATTTCTGGCACACAGACATCTCTAGACACATCATTATGCTAAGAGGGTTTGTATCCAATATAAAGGAAGATGTTAAAGTTATACGAAAGATGAGACCGACTGAGGAACACTAATATGAGGATGATAAAAATTAGCTACAGTGTCATCATACTAATTCATGTTTATTTTCAGATCAAAGGAGCAAGGAAAATGCTAGGACATAGCAACTAAAGCTGCAAGTGTAGCAATTATTACAGTTAATGGCTTGGAGGCAACTAGTTGATGTCCAAGTTATGCCTCAAGCTTCCTGGTGGCCAGCCACTTGACCTCTGGGAACCTCAGTTTCTTCATCATTATAATGAGCTGTTTGGACTTAATGATCACTAAAGTCCTTTTAATTATTACGCGGAGAAAATGAGCATAGGTTGTACATTTTGAAAACAGAAATTTGAATCTTGGCTACTTCATTTAACCTGCTGTGTGACCTTGTATATGTTGCTTTTCACCTTGAGCCTCAGTTCTGTCATCAGCTAAATACATCAGAAAGTTCTTAAGACAATTATAAAAAGGAAATATGTATATTGAAGCAATGTAACCATTAAAGGCTCTAAATAAATACTAATTATTGTCATTATTTCTGTGTTTGAAATGAATCAAAAATTAGCAAAAATGATAGCAATTTAATGACTGCTATGGATATTTCAGACTCCATGAGAAAAAAAGCAAGATAAAAGAATTAAATAGTAAACTGAATAAAATGAGAATTTTTTTACCATAGAAATACTGGAAATAGTCATTCTATTTAGTAATTTTTAAAAATAACTTTATTTTGAAATAATTATAGTTAAACGAGTACTTCCAGTACTGCTTTTTGTTTAAAGTTATATCTTATTTATTTCATCTATTTTTATAAATTATAGTTTTGCTAACATTTAATGGAATTCTGCTTTCATTTTTTAGATGCTACAATGCTGGTAACTATCACTCTGGATGGCCCAATCATCCAGTCTATGTATTCTAATAATAAAGTCCTGCCTTTTATAACAGATCCTTTAAATCACAGGCATAAGGCTTTGGAGGAAAAGTCTGGTTTTAAGGGATCCTTCTTTAGCAACAGGAGTCTAGATTGGTCTAATTAAGTCTTCTCTTGGAAAGCAACTTGTCAGTAAAAATAAGCAAATTGGAAAAAAGAAACACATACACAATTACATAAAGAAACTGGTAAATATCTACCTATCTATCTATCTATCTATCATCTATCTACCTACCTACCTACCTACCTACCTATCTTAGCATTTGACATGTTTGAACCTCTTGCGGTGGAGAGTGAGACAGTCTACTACTGGTGAGCAAGATCCCTTAGGATCATTTACTTTTGCTGTTTACTAGGCTGCCTTGGGGAAAGTTGACATCGAGTAAAACCAAAAATATCTTGAAACTAACATCTTTGCTTTATATTTATGTTAGCCTTAGATGACAGGAGACCATGCCAACAGGACAAAGCCACTTACAATTAATTACTTTAAAGCCTCTGACATACTGTGTTTGAGAGATTTTCTGTTTTAGTTGTGTGAATAAAGAATATACAGGGATCCAAACACACACACACGTACAATGAATCCTCATAGCTAAAGTGAAAACTAGGCTTTTAGTCAACTTCTTCACCTTCAGAACAGTCATGGAAATGGTGTTCTGTAGAATGAAATGGTTGCAGTGATGATGAGTTGTAGGGATTTCATGGCATTACCAAAAGTGTTACAGAAAAGACTGTGGTGGTGAAGTCACTTAATGAAGAAATATAGAATGATAAAGAGACTTAGTCCAAAGAGAACTTGCTTTTTGGGGTACAAAATTTAGAATGGGACTTATAATGATTTATACTCTGTAGTGTAGTGAGAAAGGAATTTCCTTGGAGCCTGAGACTGAGGCAGGAAGCCCTATAAAAAGACCAGCAGGACCCCCAAGCAGGGCAACTACTCTCATGCCAGCACCATTTGGTTCCCTGGCCCAGAGGCTCTATCTCACTTTTTGCCTCTGAAATGGCTTACTTACCCCTAAAATTCTTTTGGTTCCCTGAGCTCACTTCTGATTGGTTATTTCCTTCACTCCTGATTGGTTATTACTCTCATTTCTGATTGGTCCACTTCCCTAACTTCTGATTGGTCCATTTGTAGTACTTCATTTGCATGGAGCTCACTCCTGGTTGGTTATTTCTCTCAGTCCTGATTGGTCTATTTCTACAAAGCTTTTTCCTGGTTGGTCAACTTCTGTTATACTTTATTTGCAAATGATGTTGCAAAGTGTAAAACTGGCAGCCTATAAAGCCCTCTGTAAACCTACAGACAGGGTCCAGAGCTTGGAGTGTTAACTCCTCTGGGCCCACTGGCATAATAAACCTGAGTTCTCCAACTCTCCGAGTGCTGTATGATCTCTTGCCCAGATCCAGGCTGCTGTCACAACTGAGCTGTAACACCAAGCTGTAACACATTTTTCTGCAACAAGACAAAGTATATGCTTACAGTTTGAAGATAAGAGGCTGCAGACATACTGTTAGATGTTCTCTATGCTTCACCCCCGCCCCCATTTAACTCACATGACAGACTGCTGAAGAGCAGACATTCATTGAAAGGACTGCTTAAGAGTTGATATGCCCAGCCCTTTCTACTATACTTCAATTTGTCTCAGCCAAAGTTTCAGTGCAAATGAAAAAAAAGTTTCCTTTTTCTTCAAATTTCTTTATCTTTATCTGACTTATTAAGGATTTTATGAGATGGTGGATACCTTCTCTCATAGACCAATCTAAATACACTGCTACTCTGAAACGTCTTGGTGATGTAATTTAGTTCTGTTATTCAGAAACCCAATATACATACCAGAATGAATTTTCTTCTACAAAGGAGCTTTGCCCTCACTTGGATGTAGGCTATGACTTATTTCTTATCAATCATGGCCGGGTTGCCGATACTGACAAGACTTAGCAGTATGTTTGTACTCATCAGGTAGTTCAAAAGACAGTATTAGCATACTTTCTAACCAAGTATGAGAAGAATAAAGGATAAACATGTTAGAGATTTTAAATGGAAAGCCATAGTGAGAATCTGTAAGCTTTGCAAACCTAACCATATTTAACAAGAAATATGAAAAAAGTACAAAAGAATAAGTTAGCATATTTACAAAACTAGGACGTTAAAATTCATAAACTGAGGAAAATATGTAGATAAACATATATGTGTGTATATATGTGTATATATAATCATATGATCTAGCTCAAGTCATGAGTAGTGAAACTCTTAAATTAACATGTGGAATAGTTTGAAAAACCATTTAGTCCCCCAGGGTATTTTTCACACTGGTGAGTTATAATATGTGCTGATTATGAAACCTAGGAGCATAGCAACACAGGCTGAACAAGTATATTTCAAACTTACCAGTGGAGAAAATCAGGCGCAGAAAACTTCACTGACTCGCTCAATCCTATTCTCTCAAGTGGCAATGAGCCACTTAGAGTGAGCTGATCAGACTCTTCTACGGTGAGGAATGACTCAGATAAAAACATGAGTAGAACATTTTACATGAGACCAAAAATTTAAAGCAGTATCTGAAAAGACGGTTCTTTAGAAAATAAATGAAAAAATAGAGAGGAAAGACTTTGAGAAAGAAAGAAAAATGTGGAACAAAATAGCCTTTAAAACCAAGGGTATGGGGAAGAAATGGATAAAGTTCTAATAGCACCTACACTCTATGCTACCTGTAAAATTAAAATTCCATAATAATTCCTGACTGTGTTTCTTATTTGAGAGATCCTTGTCTCATAGAATAAAGTGAGAATTAGTAAGATAATTAAGTAGCTTTCATTCAGCACAAGTTCTGACAGATTGTAAATACTGTAAGAGAAAATAACTTTTATTATTGAGAAATTAGTTGGTTGATTGATTTATCTAGTCGTTTATTCCATCATTTTTTTTCCAACAGAATTTGTTGAGTACTACCTATGATGTGCTAATCAGTGTTTAAGGGGGCTGAAGATATAAAATAATAATTGTAGCTGCTTTGAAAACAAAATCTTAAAATTGCTAAATGGAAATGAATCTGATTTAATCTTGAGTTAAATGTGAGAAATCATTTGTTTAATCTGATAAAGTACTCATATACTTTGTATTTATTTTTTAAATCTTTTAAAATAAAAGCATGCCATTTAATTATGTTTCTTCCTTAGAATTTTTATTCCATCAGTACCTCATCAATAAGTATATCAACTGCTTTGGATATTACGGGCTTTATTATATTAGTAACTTCAATTTTATGATGTATTAAAAAGTCATTAAAAGATTTACAAATATTGCTGTTAATTACAAATAACTATCATACTATTGTAGGCTGATTTGTCATCATCATCTGCATTTATTAATGTATGTACATGTAATTGCAAATCAGTAAGTTGTTGGTTTCCTATGGCATTTAGTAAAGATTCAACATTAGTTAATATAGGAAATATAGGAGTTGTATAAGATGACCATTTTCATCACTTACTTAATAATCTAACATAATATTGTATATTTGAACTTCAAAACACTTTGCAGCTAAATTTCTCTCGACCTGTTTGGTTGATTTTTATTAGTTTTTTCTTTTCCTTCTTATACTTCTTCTATAGACCCAAATAATTTGGGAAGGGGGTGGTCTGTGATGAAAATTTCTTAGAATATCAGCCAATCATAAATGATGGCTCCTCCATACACTTCCTCTCATCATTGGTTTTTTGCAATATCAGAATTGTAGAACAGTGCACCTGAACTTCATAGTCCCGGCTTTGCCATACTTTCCAGGTCCCTTAAGCACCCAGGTCTGGCCTTAGTTCTTGCTTAAATTATTTCAGTAACTCTCTAACTGGTAATGCTGTAATCTATTTCTCCTTTTCCAAACCATTACACTCACAGTGACTTAAAATGGAGTCTGATGATATCACATCTCAGGAAGCACCATTGGTTCGTCATTAATTAGCAAAATGAAAGAGCATTTTCAGTTTAGTATTTATGACCCTCCGCCATAAGGTTCAGCCTACAATCCGGGCATTCATTTCATTGGTTTGCTATAGACAAACTTGACTATTTATACCTTTACCTTCTCAAAACATACTATGGACCTTGATCACAAATATATAATCTTCATCTGTGAAATTCCCATGAAGGTCCATCCCATCTGAGGCTTTTCTCTCTTTCTACTCACTTCTTGGTATAACAGCTCTTGACTTCAATCCTCATAAACACTGTTGTGTCACTGACCTTACCATAATGTGAAATACAGTTATTTGTGCAATTACCTAAGCACCTGTAACTCTGCTCCTCCTTTACTTCTACAGCTCTCATTTTAATTCTTTGGTCATCATCAATTTTCTTTCAATAATTCTCTTTTATTATGCTTAAGTTGGATTTATTTCACTCAAATTATTCTTTACTCAGTAAATAACAGGTTAAAAATATAAATTTGACTCACCACAGGACATCATTTCAGATTTTGTCCTTCTTTGTACAATCTAAGAATATGTTGGTAAACATGGGAGGAGTGAAACAAGGGTCAAGGCAGACATTGGCCTGACTCCTAACCCAGGATTTGCTCCTACATTACAGGATTGATGCCATTACAAGTCAGTATTAGAAACATGACAGAGTGTCTAAGAATCTCAAAGAGAGTCTGCATTGAGGTCTAAGGTTAATGCATTGAGTTGTTTAAAGAAATCCAACAGAATAAGTCCAGGAGGGCATATGAGATACCTGTTCACAAAAGGCAGAAGACTAACTCAAGGCACTATTCTGTGTTTCAGAGGGTAAAAACTAATCATTACATATGGAACTTCAACCCTTTCAAGAAACAGGTATATTAGACAAAGTTGATCATAAACTCAGAATGGACACAAAAGTTAAGATCTAGATATGCATACGTATTCACTGGAAGTTGGAAAGATAAAGATTTGAGGCACAGAAACTTTATATCAGAACAATGGACTTCTCGATGATAAATTGTTGATAAAGACCTCATTGCTACTCACTGGGAGCTCTCTTCCCAAAGGGTTTACTTAATACAAAGACATATTAGCTTGGATCCTAGGGGACTCAAAACACTTCCTACTTTTGTTAGAAGTGGCTCAGATGTTAGAAAAAATCTGAGACCAGAAATGGGAGCTCTTGACTGACGAGAAATAGAAATAAAATAGTGGGAGAATTAGATAGAGGGTGACAGATTTACTTCTGTAGTTCATCTTCTAACTTCCTTAACGCATTTCCCTTTAGGTATTTAATAAATACTTGTTCAGTAAACACTGTAATATCATACCTTGCCCTTTGGTTTTCCACTTCTCAGATTCTCTTTAAGCCATTTATTTCTTTGCATTTTTGCCTTTAAAACTGTATATTTTCTTTGCATTCATAAAAATTGATTTAAATTAGTGTAAGTGACAGGCTTTTGGGTCACTAGAAAACCAGGAATAGATTGTTTAGTGAGAAAACGGTACCAAAAGAATTTCATCACAGATGTGTATGTCTTATGGCTGTGAATTTCAGTTGAGAACCAGGAGACCCCCAACGTTTATACATAATTTTTTAATAATAAATGTATTGATGACAGCATTAGTTTTTCTGGAATGGTGACAAAATATTAAGGATAAGAGATTTCTATTACGATGAGACTGTTGTTTTTCTCAACCTTAACAGGACACTGTTTTGGGGGAAGATGCCATTGACAGCTTTGATTCCATTCTGAGAACCAAGAGGTAAGATGAAGTTGTGTTCAGATATGCTACAGCTGTTCTTGCCTTATAGAGCTGCCAGGTGTTCACCAGGTACTATATATTTGGCCAAATAAATTGAGAATTAAAAGCAGGGATAGGAGCTATCTGAAAATAAATGTCAGTAAAATCATGATGGCCCCAACAGATTTTTAGCACACACATATACATAAAAACACAACACACACACACACACACACACACACAAGGTTCTGTATACACAAACATGGCTCTGTCTGATTTTAAGGTCTGTACTCCATTTCTTGAATTTAGTAAAAGAGTATGATTCTATAGAACAAAGTGTATATTATATATACCCTGAGTTGGAAAAATTTTAAATGTTGTGATTAGAATGAAATATCCTTTCAATATAAATTATACTGACATCAGAATTAGTTTAGAAAATTGATTACACATCATACTTACAAAAACAGCATTCTTAGTAGTTTATGTGACTTATCTCCTTAACATAGCAGAAATTATTAGGTGTATTTAACTACAAGCATTCTATTTTAGGTAGTGCTTCTTTAGTACAAGTGTATGAAAAACTGTGAAACGCCTTGTGATTTCATTTCTTCGTAATTGATTACTTTAGGCAGTCCCCATCTTGGGAAGAACTTTAAGCATTTAATACTCATGATCCCATTGCAGCGTGTTTCTTTCTTTCAGTGTGGAACAGGAAAACTACAGCCAGCTGGGCAAATCCAGGCTGCAGGCTGTTTCTGTAGATAAAGTTTTACTGCAGCACAGCCGTGCCACGCATGCTGCCGGGGCAGAGCTGAGTGGTTGTGACAGTAGTTGTGACGTGGTCCATAGAGCCTAAAATATTTGCTATCTGGTCCTTTACAGAAAAAAAGTTTTCCAGTCCTTGTTCTAGAGAGATCAATGTGGGAAATACAATTTTATAAACTACAATTTATGAACATACATAATTCTCTTAAGCAATTTACAAAAATCTTAATTATCTTGTAGTAATAGATTTGAGTGTTTATACTACAGAATTGGATATAAATTTTACAGGATGAATTAAAAAAATTCAACTCTAGAAAACATAATTCAAATTCAGTGTAACTTGTTGCAGAAAACTTACTATGTGGTTGGTCATACGTGTTGCTAACATTTTCAATGGCTTAAAATGTACAACTTTTAAAATACAATCATTCAGGGTATGAAATCTTCTATTCCCTTGTATTAAATTGATATAGGATATTTTATACTTCTGTGAGAATTTGCACTCATGCCAACAATAGATTTTATTTTCCTTTTGTGTTTTTGAACTTAAATTTTTTCAGTTGTGTTGTAAAGGTATTATATTACATGGTACAAATTCATGGTACAAAATTTAATGGCTTTTAAAACTTACAGAATATTTTGAAACAGAGGTAGAGATTATTACTTTAAAACTGTTATCACTTGATTCCTTATTGTTGGCAATTAATGTACATTAGTTTTCATATAGTTTGAATAGTTTCACTGAAAATATTTTGAAGAAATTTAAATATGTATGAGAATAATACTTGATTCCTTTTTATCCATTATATTTTCTCTGAGATCACTTCAGCACTTAGAATTTGGTCACAATAAACTTATGGTCACCGCCTTTCACTGCAATATAGCCGTGTCTATCATAAAGTGTCACTCAGAGGTCTGATTTCAGCAATATTATAATGCAGATACAATGGCTAGGTATATTTTGCTATCAGTGCAGATTCTGAAGAAAATAATTGTAAGTTTGATTAGCTACTTAAGTGGTAGACGGATTACCATATTTATAAGTACAATGAAGTGCATTCTATAAAGTGCAAGGATGACTGATCATTATCACTTTAGGCTTTTATATCATTTCTTTTTATTGGTTTGATAAGAAGTTTGTGAAGTCTGTTTCAAAAAACTGTGAGCTCATTTTATATCTGCATATATAAGTGGTGTGAGTGATGAGATCATAATCATTAAAATAGTAGCTCAGTATTCTTTGACCACTGAATAAAAAAATTATCAAGAGGTAATATATGGTGAATAATTATATAAAGTGACATTACAAGGCAAATGCAGAAAATAATTTTAATATTTTAAGTAATTTTTGAAACAATCATTTATTCAGATATTCATTAGAATGCAAATGTAAAACAAAACCAACCAGCCAACAAAAAAACAAAGACTGTACATTGCTTACTTACAACTGCTATGATGAGTCATAAATATCTCTAGATCAAACGGGAACCTTTGGATTACACTTTTTCCAAGGGTGGGAACCTACTAAGTCATTTTCATATTCCCAGGGCCCAACACGTGCTTGACACCTAAGGGAATCCAATTATTCCAATTAATTAATTAATAATATATAATTAATATTTAATATATACTTTTGAAAAGAAAACAACAGGTTCATATGTGATATTCCCAATTCAAATTTAGGAGTACACTACCTTAAAAAAATTTTATTTACTATTTATACATTTTTCATTTCTTAGTGAAACTGTGTTAGTCCCTATCACTATTAGCATAATTATTCATTTATATTTTCCTAGTTAAAAATTCAAAATACTAACATTAATACTTTTAATGACAAGATTAAAAAAACTAAATGCTAACATTCATATAACTTCTAATGATTAGATTAATGCATTATGTTGTCCTGCAGCTGTATTTGTGTTTAGAACATATTTTATTAGGATAATATACTTAATATCTAAAGTCATTTGAAACATTCTCTCAGTGTGGTTATGTCAGTAATTTGATATACAATGATACACATTCATTTTAGCTTATTCTCAATGTCTTGCGATTGGGTTTTTAATTTTAATTTTACATTTTGAATATTAAATATATGACTACATAAGCAAATATATATATATATCAAATGTATTTGAAGATGTTAAGCTTCTATCCTTGTCCCTTCTGCCCAGTTACCTCTCTTCTGATAAGTAACTATTTTTAAATTCATTTTTATTTTCTCTCAGTGTTTCTTTTTAGTTTGTTTGTTTTTGGTAAGTAAAATACACACATATTTCTATAAACATATACATTCATATGAAGGGTTTTAAGAACTCCTGTTCTTAAACATAGCAAAATATTACGCATGTATTTGTCTTTTTTTACACATATAAACATACAGTTGAGATTATGCCATATTATCATTTATCTCCCTCAATCCTTATTACGACAGATAATGTTCCATTGTATTGATGTACCATTCTCACTCACTGATGATATAAGCTACTTCTAAACAAAAAATTCAAATAAAATCATCTACTGAAACAGGAGTTAATAAAACATTCTTAGATGCCAAATAAACAATTCAGTAATCAGTAACCAAATGTTTAAAATTCCTATGAGCCATAGATTTCTGTGATTCTAACTAAAAATACTATGAATTAATGATTGTGGTCTCATTTTATTTTATTAATGATTAAATATCAATGCCTTTGTTTCACTCAGAATGAATTTGGTGAATAATTTACCATGTGTTAGGTAGTATATTTAACTCTTGGAGTTCAAAAACAAAATATTTGACCTTTGTTAAGCTAACATTTGTCTCTGTAGATATATGAAGATATTTTTACTAAGAAATTTAATTATAAATAAAAAGTGTTTTGCTCTATGAATCTCACAAATTGGTATATAATTTAGAAACATGAACAGAAGAATAAATTACATATCATCAATGGATGGACACTATGATTAGGATATTAAAAAAAAAGGGCTATGTGAGCAAAAGAAGTTGTTGGTTTCCACTAAGGGAATCGAGATTTGACAAATGAGAATTCTATGCAAGAGACTTCTAGAATAAGAATTGTTAAAATTTTTGTATACATTGGCATAGATAAGCTTGACTTAAATACATGTAAAACCCAAGCATTAGTCACCTATACTTCCTTTGCAACCATCCCCCAATTAAGATCACTGATAGTCCATTGAGTGATTTATCTCAGATTCATTCCCCAGTGGTTCATCTGGAAGTCATTTCTATGTTCATACTCCATGCTTCTCCCAACTCTGATCTTGGCCACTTCTCATTTATCTGCTAGTACTTCCCTCTCTGCACTCAACACTGCTATTTCCCTACAGAAAATTTATGTATGTAACTAAAGAAAAAATAATAACAACAAAAATTGGAGGAGGGCGGAAATTACACCTGTATAATAGATATAACTAACCTGAAACTTAAGACAATCATCACACATAACAACGGAAAAATCTTCTCAGGTTTTGTAGACAAGTCCCAGGAAAGGTGCTCAGTGAAATTTAAACAATTTCAGTAGAAGCAGGGAAAAAGCCTGACACAGGTTGAAAAAAAAGTTGAATTTGGGGAACAGGAGTAAAGGAATATATTTAAATATTTTGAGGATTTTTTTCTGTTAAGGGGAGTGAGAATAAAGAGCATTAAGCACTTAACACAAACTGATATTTTTTAAACAATTTACTGACTTAATTAATTTCTGTCTCCAGTAAATGGAAGTTTCACAAAGGGAAGGTATTAATGTGGTTTCCTCACCATCTTAGTCCCACCCAGTATAGCAAATGCATAACGCCATGTAAGTGACTGAAAAATATTCATTAAATGAGTTAATAAATTAATCATTTAAGATACTTCTTATGTTCTTACAATGTAGTTTAATTAATAAAGCATTAGACAAACACAAAATACCCCAGACTTCTGCACTGTAAAAATGTATATCTTTGTATATCCATACTTACTTTCTGCTCAACATATTAAATTTGTATGCTTTTTGTTGTTGTTAAACCAAGATTAATATTTCTTTATGAAGAGGATGCTTCTGTGCAACAATTTCAGTCTAATATTCATGTTATATATTGCACAGAGAATTGAAAAATGCATACATTCGAGGGATGAGTAAATTATTTGCTTTGGCTTTGGTTATTTTTTCCTTTCTCTTCCCTCCAATTGAAACTTTACCAATAAAAAGAAAAGGTCACCATGATCAAAATAACATTTTCCTTTAGCAGTTTTCTACATTTAGGGCTCAACCTTAATCTCATTTTACTGCTCTACTGAGCTTGCTTTTGGCAAGGCAGAATGCGCTTCTGACATTAGAAATTGTACATTCACATAATAAATGACTTTCTTAGAAAAAGAAATAGTTGGAATTATATTGAAAATTAGAAGCCAAGGAATTTAATTAAACAAAATATTCCTGGTTTCTACACTAGACTGTGTTTATGAAAGTTTTTAAAAGCTTGAAAAAGTAAATAAAAAATAATAAATAAACAAATAAATACAAACTTTGTTTCTATTCAGTAGGCTTTGATCTGAAAATCACTATCCACTTGTAATAAAATCTGTTTACTGATATTTCTCATAACATACTGCTGCTGCCAAGTATAAATTACCACGTATACAACTGACTTGGGAAAAAAGATCATAATAAATTCTCTTAAAATATGTTTTGTTGTTGTTGCTGTTATTGATGAACAACTGGAGCAGTGTATAAAATTTGGGAGAATTGATATTTGAGTACTTCCAAGTTGCATCATAAGTTTCACCTTCCTATGTTAACAGTGACTGGCAGTGATCGTTACTTTTTTTTTTTTCTTTTCTTTCCGTTGTTCTTTATTACCTCAGTTTGTCTAGCTGCATGTACAGTATTTTTAACATTTCATTAAAGTATGTAGTGCACACCAAGCATAATGGAAAGCAAAGCAACGCCACAATGGTAGTCAGACCAGTGCTGGGCACCACAAAAGGAATACTCAGAGAGCTCTTCTACTCCCATCACAAAAATTTAGATCTCTTTCTTTTTTTTTTTTCTTTAAGATTTATGTCTAAAAGGACTATTTATAATGCAATGTAATTGGCTGCTCATGTTCTTAAATAAGTCATTTTGTAACAGAGAAAAACAAACCTGACTCCATATTGGATATATTCCTTTATTTCTAACCCTTATACTCTGTTGCCTGTGCTCAGTCACGCTGGCTCTGCACCTTTATAAAAGAATGTTGCTATCCTGAAATAAACATGATATTCCATTCTCAAGGCTCTGACCTTTACAAATATAGTACTCTTCCATTCATACAGAGATAAAAAAATGCAAACAGAAAATAACAATAGTCTTGTTGGAGGTTCCTAGAAACAATGTGACCAGACCTACAAGGACAGTTGGAAGAACAAAAGATTCCTGCACCAAGAAGTTTGCAACAACCAGCCCCATCCCCTCCTCTTCTAGCATTAAAGAGGCCTAAATTCTAACTCAGGCGGTTGCCTGAGACACTAGTCTACCATCTTCTCAGTCTCCCGATCTCAAAGTCACTATTCCCTGTCCCAACACCTTGTCTCTTTTTCATTTATTTTGTTTTGTTTTGTGGGGGGAGGGAGGTACTTAGGCTTATTTATTTATTTACTGTTTTAGAGGTGGTACTGGGGGTATTGAACCCAGGACCTTGTGCATGCTAAGCATGTGCTCTACCACTTTGAGCTATACCCTCCCCTCTACCAACACCTCATCTCTTGAGTGAGCAGTATGGCTTGGACTTGGTAACAATTTTTAATAGTTTGGTTTCTAGTAAGTTTAAGGAAAGACATAAGGGAGGCAGGATAATATCTTCTTCAAAAAAGTTCCAAGTCTAGCAGTTGAGCAGTTTCAGTGTAATGACAGGTTTTTGGTGTTTCGTTGTTGTTGTTTGGTAGGGACAGACAATATCTGAGAATTTCTTTCCCTTTACTTTTCATATTTCTGTATCCTTATCGGTTTTTTTTTAACATGTTATTCTTGTTAACAGATATGGCCCACTTTTGCTTTTTTTGTAATTTCAAATACACAACACACTTTTTTAAATTAAAAACAATTATGCCTGATGCCTGTTCCAGGCTGGGTCTTCAAGTAGTGAATACTGCTGAGACAGATTTTAGATATTTAAATGTTAAATAGGAGACATCCTCTGTGAAAGAAAAGGGGAAGAAAGCAGAATTGGGCAGAGGAAGAAACAGAACCATGATGCAGGCCTGTCAAAGATTCAGCCAACCTCCCTGGGGAACTTTAGGACAAGTGTTGCCTCACATAGTAACCCACAGGGAGCTGGAATGCTGAGGCTTTCTACCCTCACCTTGCTCAGTCAGCAGCTGCAGGTTAACTCTGGAAGGATGTAACTTCAGGAGAAGGG
The DNA here is from genome assembly GCF_036321535.1 of Camelus dromedarius. Taxonomy (NCBI): domain Eukaryota; kingdom Metazoa; phylum Chordata; class Mammalia; order Artiodactyla; family Camelidae; genus Camelus; species Camelus dromedarius. The sequence continues at coordinate 77,111,323 of NC_087439.1, forward strand.
GCTCTCTGCAGCTGACCAGACCCCAGCTCCAGGCCGTCTGCTGATGTCATTCCCCACAGCTGGCCAGTGAGACCTTTCTTCGAAGAGGATCTCAGCAGCTCATCTCTGTGAGCCTGTTCCTTTGTTATGCATTTCTTTTATTTTAAAAATCATGTTCTATATAGAAGTATTTCAGTTTTCATAGTTATGATTCTGTAATTTATGTCTTCCCTTGTATATTTAAGGATTTATTTTCATTATTAATTCATTTATTTTGAAGCTTCATCGAAGATAACTTTTTGAAGACTGAGCTTAAAGTACAGTTATCCATAAAGGGCGTTTACTTCTTCCAAGGCCCTGAAGTTAAAACCAGTTTGGAATTAGTTTTATTTCTGGGGTCTTTTGTCGGGGAGGGGCGTACATAGAAGTAGAGTGAATCAAGACCCTTACCCATTTCAGTGTGGTTTGGAAATTCTCAGAGAAGACTTCTGAATTATTTTTAGCTTCACCCAGAGAAAAAGACCCAGTCTAGTGTCAAATTACACAGTTATCTCCTCGTGAAGCAGCTTTTTTCCATTCACACCTATTGCGTGATTGCACTAGAGGGGCCCTGATCTCTGACGCTGTTGGTCACATTTCTCAGGCCTAGACTTTCTGTACCACAAAAGTTTCTCTGATCTTTTATTATCGTCATCATATATACAAAGTCAGGCTTTGGAGAATGTGCCTGTATTTCTCAACTGCATACAGCATCCTCCTCTCATATAATAATACTAATCTTATGAAGTATTCACTGAAGAATTTAAAATATTTGTATGCCAGAACAAAAAGAATATTTATACAAAACATAGGTTCAAGTATAAAAATACCAATAAGTCTGTCTGCTTCAATCTGTGCCCCAGTAGTCAAGACTAATGCAAAATTAGCATCTGTAGGATTGGTGTCTAAGCTTCCAAAGCTTTAGAATTCCCTTGTTTAAATGACTCTTTATCCCTTTACAGCATGGTCTGGGTTCTAGAAAATTTCCCTTTTAAAAGTAAATATCTTGATCCAAAATTTTTATAGAATATTTTCAATTTTTATTATGATGTTGTTTTATGCAACAGTGAGAGTATTGTAGAGTATGAGTTTAAAGTCCTGCCTTAGTCAACTGAGGGCTGTGGCTATTCACGTTGTGTAACCTCTTTAAGCCTCAGTTTCCTCATCTATTTTTAAAAACTGCCTATCACCTATTATTAGCTTCAAAAATGACAGGAAAATCAGATATTTAAAAAAAACCATTATGTAGGAAAGTATGTGTAGCTGCACTGAGAAACTGAACTTGGAAAATACAAGAAGATCATAGTCATAGGTTTAATAAATCACATCAAGTTTCCACACCCTCATATGCCTTTCTGGGCAGACAAAGCTGTCATGAGATACAGATTTCAACCTTCCTCTAAGTTTCCTCCTCCAAGAAAGTTTACCTGCTCTGGAATGCTATCAGAATTTTACACCTTAGCAAAAACTGGTAATAGGCACACATAAGTAATTTATCTTCTTTGTTCCTAATCATGTGACAGGGAATAGTTAAACTGTAGTTATGAACAGTTAAATCAATCTATTAGAAATGTCAAGATAAACATTTTATTCATTTTTGAGAAGGGAGAAAAGTGTTTTATATTTTGATGTTTATATCCTAATTTTTACAGACCTCAAATTGCGGTTGATTTATGCAGAAAATGAAATACATAAATGTTACAAATATGTATTATTCTCATAAATAATAATATATTTGTAAGGCACAAGTTAATTATTAACCTACAGTACACATGAATGACAGGTGTCTACAAATATCAAAGCTAATAAACTGATGGTAAGACAATAAGCTGACATCTAACTTCCCCTTGGAATAACAATAACATAATGTCTAAGTTTTACACTAATAGATTCACACCTGCAGATGGTATGAGATGGAAATTGTCTATTCAATGGTGATATAATTTTACTGCCATTGTATTAGGAACAATAATAAACACTGTTCATTTCAAAAGCTTTGATTTTTCTTTTTAAATCCCCTCCACACACATACACATGCACACATACAAAAACAAACCCTAGGAAAAATCTCCTGTTTCAGTGTCTTCTAATTATACATATGATTAAAATAAAGACTGCCTTTTGTTTAAACACTAGAGATCTTATTCATTTATAAGAAAGAAAGTAATGGTTTCTTGTTTTACCATCATCTGCATTATGGTTACCACACAAATGGATAAGCCTATAATTTTAATAAATATAGAAATGCTAGATATTATATATTCAAAACAGAAGTGGAATAGACACTTACACTCTTCTAGAAATCCCCAACAATTCAGTAAGCCCTAATTTCTCTGTCAGATACCTATTCCGAAAAAAAGGAATAAACAAAAATTGTAAAATAAATGCTCCCAAGTCAGTGTTAAGTGAGAAGTCCAAGGCAGAGATTAACCTGGTTAAACTAGCATTTTGTAAAGAATTTTGCCTTCCCTAATTTTGCTTACTCTGAATAATCAATTTTGTTTTATAAGGATTACATGGACTTTATCCAGCTCATGTATCTCCCTGAAAATAGCTTTTCACCTGAAATGTTATGGATAGAAAAGAGAAGCTTATTACCATCAGACTTTTGAAAAATTACTATCTGCCTTACTCTTAATTCCATCTTCTGCAAGTTATTCACAATACTCATAGTAAAGTGCTTTTGCAGTTTCTGGAAAAAATTAGGAGATCAATATGTCAAATTTAATTATTAACACTATTATATTATACTATGTAATATACTAATAACATAGTATTATAAGCATGAATACTATTGCCTTACATTAACACAAGAATTTAAAAGAATTTATTTTGATACTCTAGTACTTATATTTTAGAATTAAACTTCTTGTACTTCTTCCTTAAGTTGCTTTTACAAATCCTCTGTGTGTGTGGCTAAAAGAATAATTTCCTTTCTCACCAGGTTTAAGATTTGATCAGTTATTTTTCTGTTGTTATCCAAGTTTTTATTGAACCTCTTCTAAGTGTCACGTAGTCATCTTTTCTCCCTACTCTTAGATATCAGCCAACCTATCATTTTCTTTCTCAAGGCTTTCTCTACATTTGCATTATGTTCATAGTTTTGTCTATAAACTGAAAGTTATTTCAAAATGTACTCTTTAACTATGCTTTCACTATAGGAGATTAATTATTCATTCAATATTCTTTTCAAAATATAAACTCCTAATTTCTCATCAGTCCAGGAAGGGCTTTCCCTTTTGATGAGGTGTCAGATCTCACACTGGCTCACATCTGATCCCACATACTTTATATCCAGGATTCTTTTCCTGCTGGAGGCAAGGACTGTTCAATTCCCTTTTACAAGAAGATTTTTGAAGATAAACTGAAACCTTATCTTTTATTGTGAAGACTAAGTGTGCAAACTGCTCCCCTGTGTTATAGGAAAAAAGTGTACTCAGAGGCTACCATTTTTTTATCTGGTAATGCAGCTAGAAATTACTAATGTGTTTTGAATAAATAACATGTTTTAGGTAGGAAATTATACACTTCATAGACATTATTTCTTATAATACTTTCGAGTATCCTTCAAGGTAAATAAAACACATGTTCTTTTCATAATACACGGTAGGGGGACTTCATTCGCTGTAAACTGTTTGCTACATTTGCACTGATTCTTATGTACTTTATTAGTAGGAGGACCTCTTAATCCTTCACTCAGCATCTAATTATTCTTACTTTAGTTTTTTTTTTTTTAAATTATTGCTTTTTCCTGAAAACCAGAAACATCAAATCAGAAGAGTTTGAGAGAGCTGAGAAAGTTATTATATATTTCTAACTGACCTACCACTGAGTTTCAAGAAAGGATATCAAGAAAAAGCATATCAAAAATGAATTCACAGAACAGAAAACATATTGCAATCTCAAATCATTGAATGAAGGTGAAGGCAGACATTATATATACCACTGCATAGTAATGATAGTTAACTATTTAGTGCTTGTTTTTTAAAAATCCTTTTTTGGGGGGCACCATGCTTAGTGCTTTGACTGTATTGTTACAATTGTGTGCAAGCAACTTTTGAAGTATATGATACTATTGTGCCTTTCTTACAAACGAGAAAATTAAGACTTATAGAAATCAAATACATTTTTCAAGGTCACAGTAGGTATTTCCAAAATAATAACTCTAATTATCACTGATATATTAATTTAATAATTTCAAGGAACATGCAAAGAGTTATAGATATTCAGAATCAGAATTGAATAATTCTGCTAAGACAGTGGAAGAGAGGGAGCTTCATGCAGGAGGTGGCTTTTGAGTCAGACTCTGAGGTAGAGGAAGACTTTGGAAATGTAACTAAACAAGTGAAAGGAGTGAGAAAATCTCAGCCAAAGGAAGTTGGATCATGACACTCAATTCCACATCCAATAAGTGATACCCAAAGCTAATCCTCCAAAACTTTACTTTAAAAAATAATCGTATTAAAAAAGAAGACTCCAGAAGGGGAAAGTAAAAACAATAAAGCTTTCTCACCTGTATTATTAGAATTCATTGTTTACTACTCTGCTTTAGAATAAATAAATACAATTATCTTCTTTATGTAGTGTAGCATTATAATAATTCTTGGACTTCCCAAAGTGTTTTGTTTGTTATGGGTATCAAGGGACTGTCCTGGATTAGAACTGTTTAGACTTTTGAAAAAGATTTATATGGCAAATTGAACATCAATTAAGGAGCACTTCATGAATTATTTGGAATGCTTTCTGAAAATAAGAAAGCTATCATGTGTAGATTTCAATCATTTGACACACAAAAAAGGGGCTTACTTTAAGAATCACTCTTATATCGAATCTCCACTCCACCTTTTACTCATCTACACACTGCCTTGGGATTTAAAAGCTCTGAAATGAAATGAGGTATGGTAGGGTTTTGGTCTGCCTCCCATACCCTACCCTGCCCAGCTGTCAAAAGACAGGAAGGAGGACTGGTGAGACTTCTAGAAAATCTCCTCACCCTTCTGCTAGTTCAGAGTCTCTGGTTACTTAGGGATGGGAGTGGAATAAGGACAGATGTGTCTACTTTAACTGGTGTTTTAATAGTTTCTCTATAAATTATTGCTGCTGATCTGACCATCACATGCCTGCTTCATGGTACCATCAAAATTTCAGCTGTCTAATGGTGTCTCCTATAGATTCTTCAAAATGCTATCATTGTACTTTGTCTTAATATGGGAAATACAGTACAAGTCCCTACATCCTTTATTTAGTAGTACTCCTTCTGTAGTATCCCCTGTAGCCTCTTGCTACTGAAGGTTCCTTTTAGCAGATATTTCTCTGGGATGGAGAATGGCAAAAGTACTCAAATCTTCCATTTGGTTCACTTAATCCTTGGGAAACTAACTCATTCTTGTTGCTCTAAACTGTGGGAGTTCAGATTGTTCATTTACCACCCCATCTCTACTCTCATCATCTCCTTGCATTTCTCTCTCTTCTTTTTATTTTTATTTTTTGTTCAGGTAAACACACAACAGATCAATAAATTTGCTTTCTAGAAACTGTCCAATCAGAGAATTAAATGTAAATTAAATATTTCACATTTAATTTATTACAGATACTTGGAGCCCTATTCACTTAGATTTGAGTTGGGGGAGAAGATGTATCACCTTGTCTATCATGCTGAAAATTCACAGCCCAAGAGGCTTTATTCCTTGTTCCATTACCCAGTTGTATATAACAGATTTCTGGTATGTGTACATGGGGTTAGGGATGGTTGGGGAGCTTTTTGGTGATACTAAGGTACAATTCCTCAGCTTAGAGTTGAATATAATCTTAAGGACACTCAGTATTTATCACAAGGAGTTCAGCAATATGAGATTCAGGACTTAATTCAAGAAACAGAACAGATTAGTTGACTTTTACTATTATATTACAAGGCCTGCTAGCATCAGTGTGGCTAGGGCCCAGGAGGCCACCAATTAAGAGGTGATAACATTGACAAGGTATGCAGTACCAGACTCTGGCTGGTTGTATCTGATTTAGAAACGTCAAATCTATGTTCCTGTTAATGACTCGTGCATCATTTTTTCAGGAATTGAGAATGTGTAGATGAAAAGAGGTATTTCTAATCTTCTTTGATCTAACTCCCACTTGAAGTTTCACTGTAAAATGGTAAGTGAGCTTCCTATCTGAACTGGACATTATTATAAGTAATCTGTAAATAAAATACACATCATTTGTATTTCTAATACATGTGTGGTTCTCAGTGCCTGCATAAGAGCAGGTGACTTAATTCAATTAAGACTGATCTAGAATTGTAGGAGATTGTTTCAAGTCTTAGCTCAAAAGCTATCTTTTCAGAGAGTCTTGACAGACCACTCCACTTCAGTTTCTCTTTTTTCATCTTACTTCTTTCCTACATCATACAAATCAACATCCATACTGTCTTTATCTACTGACCTAATCACTGCCTTTCTTCTTCAATTAAAATGTGAACTCTTTCAGGACAAACCAATTCCATATCTAACTTATGTGGTGCTGGACAGTAACTCACATGGGCTGATACATTAGGTATCCATTAAATAAACAATTTTAAGAAGTAAATAAACAATTGTAAGAACAATTATAAGAAGTAACTAAACAATTATAAGAAGAAGTAAATGGACAAAGGTTGAATACTGAACTACTAAAGAGTGTTAGGAAAACTAAGAGTGTTATTCTGTCAAATAGGAACTCAATAAAAACTCAATAGATACTGATTTAGTCCCTTATTTCACTTCCCAATCTTACTAAATAGTCAGTGCTCTGTGAGTTTGTGTCAGTTGAATTATCAGGAGTGTGAATGAGTGGGGGAATATGCTCTCTTTGGCTGTCTGCTGACTTCTCTTTCCTCTGCATTCTCCCACATTTGTATGTGTGCTTTGCTAAAAATCAATCAAAAAGACCTTCAATTTCTCCCATATTTCAGTCATATCTGGTAATGGAGCTCAAAATGTATCTTTTTACTTTTGTTTTGTTTTGTTTTTTTTGCAGTTTCTAATGTGATAAATAAGAGTCAATTTTGTGTTTTGTTTTTTCTTTTTCTTAACTTTTTTGTCAAGGGAATGGGGGTGTTGGTTGGCCATTCATATTTGCAATGGCTAATCTTTACAATTAAAGAAGATACTGGGGGAAGGGAATGTGGGAATAAATGAGTAAATATATTTCCCATATAAATTTTAATGTATTGTCTACTTGCTATTTTAAAAATGCAAGTTTTTAAATTTGAAAAATTATAGGAATCCCTCACTCTAAAATGTGAAAACAATACAGCAAATGAAAACATTGAGAAATCACCTCTAATCCTTCTTCCCTGAAAGATCATTCTTCTTTCCATTTCTGCTTAATTTCTTCTAATTTTTACTCATATATATGCATATTTTCTATATAGTAATAATTACTAATGACACATCTATCTTTTTTAAAAATGTTATTTTGCTTAACTATTTTTCCGTATAGACACATAGATTATAATGAAACTTACTGATAACTATTCCAGTCATTTCTAACTGTTTATTACCATATTGCTGAATTTTGTTGATTTAAAGGGCATGATGGATTTTCCTATTCTTTGTGGAGTATTCCACATAAGTTCCTTACAAGCAGAATCCAATGGTCAAAGACAAGGGTCAACAATTTAGCATGACTAATTTTGTAAATATTTTGGTATTGCTTGTTTTTAAATTTTTAACATCTCTGAACCTTTAATATAAAGCCTATTTGGTAATTGTTTCAAATAACATGCTCATTTGCATCTTTCTAAATAATAATGATTTGATCATTTTAATAAAAGCAAAGGAATTTGAAGACATTTTTTCACTTTTAAAACATAACAAATGGGTGTTTTACTTTCACTAAAAGAAAGAGATTGGATATGACATAAGATACCCTCTGAAATTCTAATTATCTACTTAATAGGACTTTAGGAGGGACTAAGATATCTTATTACAATTTTGCAATAGAGCAAAACAGGGGAAATCCCCAAAGAAGTTATTTTTTATGTATTTAAATTAATTTTCAAATCTATCCTTATAGATGAAATAATTTTACAGATAATTTACTATATCCAAATTATGAAACTAGAATGCATATTATTTGGAGTTTAAAAGAAGAAAACTTATCGGTGATAAATTTAAAAGCATCTGCTAATAAGAATATTAATCTAACAATCCAACTCATGATAGACAAAAAAATAAAAGAACAATAAAAAGTGATATTTTACTTGTTAAGTCTTTGCTGGCATATATTTAACTTTACATTTGATGTGATCAATTAAAGGTATTTTACCATGAGAAAGTAATTAATGCTTTCTTAGTTCTTATGAGTTTCACAAATAGGAGCCAAAAAGCCTGAACATTCAATCTATCATTCTGAAATTGACTAAACAGATTTTTGCTCACAGTGTTTACCCTAGTCTTCCGTCACAGCTAGATCATTTTAAATCTTCACTTTGTCATAGGTCAAGAAGCAGGAGGAATCAACAGAAAATTATGATTTGTGTTGTTCAATAGCTTCTCCAAAGAAGCATTTTTATTATTATTTCACTACCTCAAAGAAGTAATAAATTTATATTTAAGCATTTTATACATAAAGGAAAAGAAATTTAGTGAAATTAAATAAATATGGCCTAGGTCAAAAAGCATGCTATTATCAGAGCAAAAAATAATGTTACCAGCTTTATAACTTTATTCATTTAACAAATACATCATTATAAATAATGTTCTACTAAGTTGAAATTTTACTCACTATAGAGTTTTAGTGAAGTTTAACTTTACAGGTATCTGAAAATTCTATTTTATTTTTAAGAAACACTTAAATGTTTTGTAAAATGATTAAGAAACAGCAGAAAAAACAACCAAATATTTTCATAACTGACTTTCACATCCATCAGGAAATACTCTATATCAAATTGCTTATAACCTCTCTGATACAGAATAAGGCTGCTTTCCTATATCCCGTGTTCCCCTGTATCTTTAGAAAAATAGATAACTTAATTCTCCAGATATATAACAGAGAAGAAAGCCATTAAAATAAGGGTAATTAGATGTTTCAAATCTGGAGAATAGCCTTCATAAATCTTCCTGTTTGGTACAAAGAACAATTGGCCCCATCCCAGCTTCTGTCATGTCTACTTTTGCATAAAGAAACATGTTTCATAAATAATTTCTGAGCTTGTAAAAAATATAGTAAGGCTATCTTTGGAATATTCTGAGAAAAAATTTTTTCTCTGGGATCATGATGAAGAGAAAAAAGAATAATATTGAACTCAAATGGAAGTCTACTACTTATTATATGATACTGATAAGTAAATTAATCCAGTGGATCTCAAATATGGGCCAAGGTCACCTATACTGGTATAATCTACAATATGTGTTTAAATACAGATTTTTCTCTGTGTCTCACAACAGGACTACTAGATCAGAATTCCTAGGGATATGGTCTCAGTTACAAAGTGCATGTCTGCAAGCATTCAGGTGATCCTTATGCAGTGTCTTTATTTTAGATTCAGGAAGGAAGCCTGCTTATAGATTTGTTTAAGAACTAAATCTTGTTGGTAACTGATTAGTAAAAAACAATTCCATAATAATTTAAATATTATTTCCTTACTTATTTCTCCTTGATGGAGATTTTGTTATGTATATATATATTTTTTGTGCTCCCTTTTAGTCATGCAGTAACTTTGGTGCATTTCTCTGTTCAATTATCTGGTTTCATGCACAATGTTTTCCACATGTAACCATGTCAATGTAAGTCTGGAGGGAAGAAATGATTGTGAGATAATTGCACTTGTTCCTCCTAATTCATAGAGAATCGTTCAATCACTGCATCAGACAAAGATTTGAAAGACACAGGGCAAAACGGTATCAATGTAGAAACAACAGTACAGTAGTTTAAACTCTATGGTTATTGGTTGCCCCAAATAGGCAGTTCTCCAAAGGATCAGATTATAATTCAGAAAGATAACTCATCAAGTTGGACTGGAAAGAGAGACTGGAAAGTTAGAAAGAAACAGTGTGATGTGTATTTCTTCTAACTTCTTTTTCTGAGGATACAAGTTGTACTTTGGAAGAGGATTCTAAAATCATATTCAGTCTTGTCCATTAATTCATCTCCAGTCACAAACTGATTCTCTAATCACACCTCATCACTTCAGGGGTCTCCAACATGCCCCCAAACAAGTTTTTTCACTTTTTTCTACCTGATCTCTTTGCATCAGACACAACCTGCTGTCTGTGAGCTTGGGAAAATCCTACTGATTTCTCAATATATTTGAAGGATCACCTACTTAGAAAGCCTTTTCCATTATTTCCCAAATTTAGAACTAACCATTATCTTCCTCTCTGACCACATATTCTTTTATGCCCACATTGTATTAACCATGTCTTTCATTTTCTGTATTCTCATGGTTTGACATCTGGGGCTTTGTAGACCCTAGAGGGACTGCCCTTTCCAGAGTAAGCCAAATCCTAGAGACAGCAAACACCTTGCCTGCACGCACAATTTTCAGATATTAATCAACCAATCCAGAGGCTCTCACACTCTGGGCCACTGTTCTCCTACCCTAATTACCTCAAGGCCAGCTACCAGACAACCAGAGACAGCCCTATACCCCACAGCCTGCCAATCCTAAGCCTCTCTACTACCATTCTGCTTGTTGAAATCACAATAACATTTTTTGTCCAGTTTTCCCTCTTCTCTGCCTTGTGACTAAACTTAAGACATCACTGTGTGACCCCTCCTAAAGTTCCTTCCTTTTGGAAAATATTAGTAATAAACTGTCTTTCAATGGCAATAGTCTCCTGACCTGTTGGCCTTACTATACCTTGAATTTTCTATTACTACATTATATTTAAAACAGGGAATTCACAGAGTCAGATTCACACTTGCTGAGTGAATCCAAACCTCTGCTTTAGGGTTCACTAAAGTTTAATACAACCTCACTCAAATAGTCATCCTCCAAACCATATTTCTCCTTTTTGACATCTAGAGACCTTGAGTAATACTTGTTTACATTCTATTCTTTGATCATTTTCCTATACACCCTCCAGTGTTTGCTACTAAAAGGGTTTACCTGAGAACCAGCAGCACCTCCATCTTCTGAGAGCTTATTAGAAATATCAAGTATCAGGCTCTGAATCAAAATTAACATTTTAAGAAGGTGCCAGGTGGTTCATATGCATATTAAATTTTGATCAGTGCTGATTTTGGATTGCAATTCCTTTACCCTATTCTCTCCAACTAGGATTACCTGAGGTGTTAAAATTGCATTGCACTTCAAAAGCTGAAAGCTTTCCTTCTCTATCTCTACATAAACAATCACTGTTAGCTGACTTTGGGTATCTTTACCCTTTTTTATTCTGTTTTTTTCCAGTTTTTATTTGATTACAAGATCAGTCAGTCTTCTGACTGATCCTACATGCCCGAGTTTCAGAGATTTCCTCCAGAAAATCCAAGAAATATTTTTCCTCTTATACACAAAAGTATAAAGTTTTTTTTACCTTTTAATTGTGTTTTCTTCTGAATCAACTGGATTACTAGAGTCAGAATATTGTAAGTGTATACTTTGCCAATTTTATTATTTATCCTTGGGACTGTGAAGATCTAGGAAACGTATTTTACCTCACCACAAGGCAATAATATAACCAATGTAAATGCAGACCCTTATTTTGTTTGTTCACTGATGAACTGTGTTAGTTCTTTAGTTCTCTGTGGAATAGTCCTTGATCTTGCTCTCTGATCATTCACAATCATGGTTCAAACTCAGATAGATATAATATTTTCAGTTCAACTTAAGAACACAGGAAGTTAAATTTTCTGAGCTATTGTGGAAGAGTCACATGAGTCCTCAAAGGTCAGCTGTACATATACTGACAGCTCCAAACTTCCCAAGCAGAATGTATTTATAGGTGCCTGGCTTGTTAAAAGTAGAGATTAAGGAATCAGCCTTAAAAATGGATGTGCATACGAAGTGTACTTTTTATTCCCTGAGATTTTAAAATTATTTGGTGGTATTTGAGGGACTGATGATGCTAATTAATATAAAGCTGCATTTGCAGAAAGTTGTTTGTTATTACTTGAAATTTGTGTGTATTTAGAAGTGATTTCAGGAACATGGACAAAGATTATTCTTGAAACTAAGAGTTTGCTGAAGTTATGTGATGAGGTCAAGAGAACGACAAAAACAGATATGGGTATCAATTACCTCCAGCTTGGTAGTACCCACCCAAAAGCCCAAGTGGTACATAATCTTTCTCCATTTTATACTGAACTTAGATTGATTTAGATAGGATTTTATGAATTCAAGTTCCAAACAAACTTGCCCTGGTCTCCATAATGAATTCAATATCACATTTTCACTAGTGATAGTCACGCTGTTAAAGGTTTGTACTCTACAGGTGTCTTACAACTGAGAAAAACTTCATTTTTCTTTCTTGGGGGGATTTCCCACTGAAGTCTATTTGTATATTCCTTTAGTTATTCCAACTGCTTAAAATTGCTAATGAGACTAGGACAGCTTTAGCACTAGCAATCCAGGAATACCTGGTCCTACAGTTGAGTACCCTTTTATGGCTTGTACCTATAAAGCAAATAACTACACAAGAAAAATCAATTAGTTATTAGTAGGGGGAAATTTGTCTCCAGTCCCCAGTGTAGGTTAGAAGCTAAGTGTATATGGCTAACAATCTGGAAGAATTTTTGCCTGGTTTGTCTGGGCCCAAATGACACAAGAGTAAAAGCAAATGGAGGTCCATTTTTAACTTCAAACTGATCTGATCCTAATCTTATATTTAGCATTCTCACTTGAGGAAAGTACCTGCCACTAAGACTATACATCTATCAAAATTTGTCAAATTGTATATCTGAAATATGTGTAGTTTACTGAACAGGAATCATACCACAATAAAGATGTTCAAAAAAAAAAAAAAGAGAGACAAAATAAAGTCTCACCAGCTACTTGCCTGCACTAACAGAAAACATGGAAGGAAAGAGAACAGTCCAGCAACATACCTACTGTCTTCTTAGTTAAAGAGTAAAGTGTGTTCCTAATCATTGAGTTCCTTTATAGGTTCCACCCACCAAAACAACATCTAAGATCCTCAATTCAGGAAAACACAAGGAAAAGGAAGAGAAATGATCATCTTCAGCCACTTCTGAAAAATTCTAATCTTTATGCCATATTTAAAGTAATCTGTAAAAATTTCAGTATATTTTTGCAGATGTGGAGTAATTAATATTCTCCATATGCTTACGAGAAGAAATAATATAAAACATTGGCAGTTCTGCATGCTCATATATTTAGTTAATAAGTTTAACATCATCATGAAATGCATATCTCACTGGTTTGCCATTTAATTGGTTTATTTTTCTGACAGAACTGAGGAAGTTTCCACTGTTTTAATTAGGTAAGTATGCCATTTAGAATAAAAATATTGGTCATCATATATAAATATGCTTTAAATTAAAAAGTTACATTATGTAAATAGGTTTTTAAAAATAAAACACTGGCAAAATACTTCAGCTAACTGTTCTAGTTAATCTTTCTCTAGCAAGGGTTCAATTTTTTTTTTGGTAATAAATAAAATTTACTTCAAGTAATAAACACTGAATACTATGAATCTATAGTGGAACAAAAAAATTCAGATGATAGGATTGTGTATTTCTTTAATTTGCTAATCATGATCATCAGTGACCTTATATGGAAGTTTCCTTAAGAATTTCCCTAATTATAATAAAGGAGCAAATACAGCCTTTTTCCTCTGAAGCATGTAGACAAACAGAAAGATTAAAAGCAGTGTTTAACAAAGTTGCAGATGTCACACTTATTTGTAATTTAAGCACCTATACTCTGCAAAAATAAATAAACTAATTCACAGAAACTTATCCCAAAACAAAATTTGTAAAACAGGACAAAGTTATTTTTGTGCTTTCTCTGTTTCTTCAAAAAATTTCCACGAATTAGATTGTAAAGTTTTTGTGCTACTGTTGTTGCCTTTTGCATGTTTCAACCCCTCAATTCACTGTAATTAATTTTTCTTCAAATAGTCAACTACCTGTCCAAGAATTGTTTACAAAATGAGAAAAAAATAACTTTTGTATTTACCTATAATTTACTATTTATGTTGTTGTTCTTTCCTCATGAGGATCCGAGTTTGAATGTGGTATCATTTTGTTTTATTTGAAAAATTTCCTTTACAATTTCTTGTAGTGCAGGCTTGCTGGGAACAAAACTTTAAACATGGTTTTATTTTACTCTCACTTTTGAAAGAATTTTTGACTGGTTATCGGTTGACTTTTTAAATTTTTCTGTCTTTGCTTTTAGCACTTGAAAGACTGTGTTTTGATCTTTATCATTTTAGATGAAAAGCCTATTAGTCATTCTTTTTTACTGTTCCCTGAAATGTATTATTTTTTCCCTACCTGCCTGCTTTTCAAGTTTACTCTTTACTACTGGTTTTCAGTAATTTGATTATAAGGTTCATAGGTATAGGTTTGTTGTTGTTGCTGTTATCTACTCTCTTTTTGTTGCACTATCTGACTGTCTAGATTAATTATACTTATTAAATTTATAAAACTTTTGTTTCTTCAAGCAGCACATCTCCTTGGTTTCTGAGCCTCCAGTTGTAAGTAGGTAAGTATGCTGCACCCCTAGGTGTTGTCCTACGGTCCCTGAGACCGTGTTCATCTTTTTCAGCCTTTTGCCTCTTGGCAGAGTGAATAGTTTCTAATTCTGTGTTTTCAGAGTGAATAGTTTCTAATTCTGTGTTTTCAAGTTTACAGATGTTACATTTTATTTTGTCTAACGTACTTTGAATCTCATCTAGTGAAATTTTTATTTCATACTCTTTATTTTTTTTTATCTCCAAAAGGTGAATGTATTTGTTTACTGTGGATGTTGTAACAAAGTTATCACACATTGGGTGGCTCAAAACCATAGAAAGTTATTCTCTCACAGTTCTAAAGGCCAGAAATATAAAAATCAGTGTGTCAGCAGAACTGCATTTTCTCCAGAGGTTCTATGTTCTATTCCTTGCCTCTTTCAGCTTCTGGTAGCTGTCTGGCATTGCTTGGTTTATAGATGATTCCAATCTTTGCCTTCATCTTCATGTGTGTGTGAAACAAAATCCCTCTGCCTCTCTCTTATGAGGATACACACATATGACTAAATTAAGTGCCTATCAGCTAATCCTGGATAAATTCCTCCTCTCAAAATCTTGAACTTAACTACATCTTCTTCCATATAAGAAAATATCACTGCTTTATCATCCTAGATGAAGTTCACATATTATATGAAGAGGAGGTGAATATATCTTTACAAGAAAGGGCATTTTTTAGTCTACCACAGTCTAGTTTCTGACCTCCAAAGATTTATGTATGATCTACCACAAAATACATTCACTTTATTTCAACATACCCCAAATTCTCAATCCTTTACACCATCTATTCAAGTCTAAAACTGGATCTAAGTATCACTGGCTCAAAAGTCTTAAATCTCATCATTTAAAGAAGATATGTGTGAGACTCTTGTGTGACCTTGAGGCAGAATTTCTCTATACTTATGCACCTGTGAAACTAAAAAACAAATTACCTGCTTCCCTTGTAGGATGGTGCACGGCAATGCTATAATTCGTATCCAAAAGGGAGAAAATGGAAAGAATAAAAGGGTTTCTCTTCCCCAAAGCAAATTACAATCCGGCAGGGCAAATTCTATAAGTTTTCAAGGCCTGAGAGTAATCCTCTGTGACTCACAGCTCTGTTCTCTGTGCCTGTGATTCCATAGGCTTTGGTCTCCACAGTTCTGCCTTCTGGGCTCAAGGCTCTGCCCTTGGAGTCATTTTTCTTAAGGGTAGCGTATATTTGCATCTAAGTAGTTCTATTAATTTATTTCCTGTCTGTAGAATTTGAGGAGCCTGACAGCCTTGTTTCATGTTATTTTGGCTCTGTTGCTTTCAGTCCAGTGTTTCTACTAGTGTACAATTCTCAAAAACCTTGTAGATAACCTGTGTATATTACTTGGATTCAAACCATTACAAATGAGGTTCCTACATAGATATTTCTTGGATAATTGCATCTCTATTCCTCCTTTCTGATGGGTGAGTTGATCTATGAGTCACATGCCTAATGTTTTTAGCAAAAGTTGCCCAGTCACTTGCTTGGGCATCTCTCTAGAGCCTAATAATAATGAGTCTCTTAATTTTAGCATCTTTCACAACATGGATAGGCTGCGAACTTCCCAAATCATCAAGTTCTGATTCTTTTTCGCTTAACAGTTTATTTCTCAACTTACCTTGTTTCTCTCACACTTTACATCAACAAGAAAAAAAATACAGGCTTTCAACTCTTTAGACAGTCTCCTCAGTCAAATATCCAAATTCATTATGTACACGTTCTGCTTTCCAGGCAACAGTAGGACACAATTCAACCATGTTTTCTGCCACTATAAACAAGGATCATCTTTCCTCTGGTTTCCAATGTTTTCCACCTTTCCTTTTGATCTATCACCAGAATCACCTTTAATGTCCATATTTCTACAGTCACTTTAAGGGAAACTAGGCATTTTCTATTGTACTTCTTAAAATTCTTTCAGTAAAATCTCTACTAGGGATGCTGTAACAAATTGCCACAAATTGTATGGCTTAAAACCACATAACTTTATTATCTCACAGTTCTGGAAGCCAAAAATCTGAAATCAAGATTTAGGCAGAGCTATGTTCCATATGAAGGCCTTAGGGGAGAATTCATTCTTTACGTCCTTCAGCTTCTTATAGCTCTCCTGCATTTTTTGACTTGTGGCTGACTCTGTCTCTGCTCCATCTTTTCCACATTTCCTTCTCCTCTGTGTGTTGGAACTCACTCTGCCTCTCTTTTATAAGGACACGTGTCATTTCATTTATGGCCCACTAAGATAATTGAGGGTAATCACCTCCTCTCAACATCCTTAGCCTAATCACATTTTCTTGCCAAGTAAGGTAATATTCAAAGGTTCAGGAGATTAGTATTTAGACATATTTTGGGGTCACCACTCAGCCTACTGCATTCCATTTAGATGCTTTTCATATTTTACTTTGTTCTGTGCCCAGGTCTTAATTTATAAATGTGACTTAGTGATGACACATAGAGGTCAATGTCATTGAAAGAGAAGTTTAATATTACTCACAGTTTTCCAACAAAAAAAAAGCAAGATTCCCCACACAGAGCAACAGGAGGAATTCCAGGTTTTGGTCAGGAAGCAGAAGCAGGAAGAAGTGATAGTTTTAGTCTAGAGCCTTTTTTGGGGTTTCTGAGGGAAAGGTAAAAAGGGTAGGATAAACAGTTTCGGATTAACTAGTTTGAATAATTTCAATAGGCTTTGGGCTGTAAGGGTGGTCCCTAGTTGCCTGGCACCTGGTCCTAGGATTAAGGCAGAGGAATGTTGCCTCCTGGGGTGTATGGACCAGAAAGAGGAGTTAAAGTTCTGGATTGGTTAGTTTGTATATCAAAGTTATGATCTAGTCTGGGTACTTTGCTATCTCTAAGAGTTGGTTAGCCCCTGGAAGGGCAAACTCTCCCCATCCAGGAAAACTTTTTTCTTTTTTTTTAAGATGTAAAAATATCATAATATACAGAAAATTAAAAAAAACAACACATGATTAATGCATATTTATCTCATTATAAATGAGTTTTCTGATAAATCCTTGAGCAAATTTATATTTAGAATCCCTGTCTGCTTATTCTACTGCCTCTATCATTTTGGGGTCTTCTTAACTGACTGACTTTTCTCCTAGTTATTTTTCACATGTTCCTGATTATACAAATGTAGGTGGAGCCAGGTCCCAAGGCCTCTGCATGTGGGATCTGGGGGTCCCTGAGCTGATGTGGGCCTGTTGGTTGGAGGTCCAGATCCTGGGTCCTCTGGTGTGTGGGTCCGGGTTCCAGGGTGAATGAGGGCTTCAGGGAGGCCTGCACTGCTGACAGTCTCTTAGTAGGTGAAACTGTCCCTGAAAGGCTAACTGCTGGGCCTGGAGGACCCGAGGACTAGTGCTGACTGGCTGGTAAGTGAAGTTGGTCCCAGCACTAACAAGCTAGTAGGAGTATTCCAAAACAATGCTTGCCAGCACCAGCGTCCATGTGGTAGAAAGAGCTCCCCAGAATGGCTACAGCCAGTAACTGTGTCCCCATAGGAAGTCCCGGTGTCTCCTGCTTAAATTGCAGACTCTTCAAGATCAGCAGATGGGCCTGATCCAGGCTCTTTTCAAATTACTGCTTCTGCCCTGGGTCCTGGAGTGTGTAAAGTTTTGTACGTGCCCTTTAAGAGTGGAGTGTCTATTTCTTACAGCCCTCTGGCTCCCTCTAAAGTAAGCCCCATTGGCCTTCAAAGCTAAATGTTCTGGGTGTTTGTCTTACTAATGCATGACCCCTGGGCTGGGAAGCCACATGTGGGGCTCAGACCCCTCACTTCTTTGGGAGAACCTCTGCAATTGTGATTATCTTCCTGTTTGTGAGTCACCTACTGGGGGCGTGGGTGTTCACTATATCATATCTCTACTCCTCCACCCCTTCTCATTATGTTTCCTTCTTTGTATGTTTAGTTGCGGAAGATTTTTTCTGCTAGTCTTCAGGTAGTTCTCATCAATATTTGCTCTATAAATAGTTATAATTTTGGTGTGCTCGTGGGAGGAGGTGAGCTCAGGGTGAGCTCAGCTTCCTATGCTGCCATCTTGGCCACTATTGTATGCTGGATGTTATATATTTTACATTGTTGTTTGATGGTTTCCATTGTTTTATTAAAGAAGTAGTGGGAAGTGTTCTGGAAGGCAGCATACATTATTTATGGATTTGCTTAATCCTTTCAAGATTTGTTTTTAAGTTTTTATAGGGTGATTTAATGATGCTTCCATTCTAGTATGATTTATCCCTTCTATTAAGGTACAAGATTTTTGAGTCCTTATGGAATGTCCTAGATTCTCCCCACTGATTGATCAGAATTTGAATATCTTTCAGTCAAAGCTTCTTACTGGAATCTCTAGGGCTTGTTTCACTTATAGGTGCCTGGTTATTTTTGACTGAAGAATGGAATTCTACTCTATAATCTGTTTAGTAGTCAGCCAAATGCTCAGCTGGTCACCAGGAATAATTCTTGAGATCTTTTGTGGAATTCTTTGTGTCCAGCGCTCTCACTCCTTAAATTCTAGGTGTATCAAGTTCCTTCAGCTACAGGCACTTACTATTCAGCTGGAAGAGATCACCTGTGTTCTCTCTGTATGCATGTTAGTTGATGAAATTGCCTTTGGCAGAAAGTTAGGGTCTTCTCAGGGCTCTTATTTGTTTCCCTCTCCTCATTGATCACATGTACATACTACCTGTTATCACATGCCTAAAAAATACTTGTCATGTAGTTGTCATTTTTCCTAGCTGCTTACAGAAACAAGTGTAAGTGGATTCTAGTTATTCCATTATGGTGAGATGCAGAAGCTTAGATATCAAACTAAATAATACATTTTTTTTATATTTGACTAACCAAGAGGCCACTTTTCAAAAATTACTTATTAGTAATTAGCAAGGTAGAACAAAACTATAATAATTACTTTTATCATTTAATTATGATCAAAAAAAGAACTCTAAAAAATATCATTATAGATAAAAATGAAGATCTTGATGACTCCAGGGAAAAGCTATTGAATGGAGAGTAGAAATAGAAGTCAGTGGTTTCCTTTTCAAGATCATTACACCAACCATGAAAGAAGGAAATACTACCAATAGTAAGCAAATATCTCAAAAGAGATCCAGGATATTATGATTTTTTGTTTTTTTGTTTCTTAATCATTGAGTGAGTGAAATGGTATTTCTCACAGATTTTCTAATGTTGCCATAATGCTGTACTACAATTTTATATAAATATACACTTACATTTTTATTTAATTTTTTATATACAAAGTCTTTATATAACTATAAACTAAACATATATCATAGATTAAAGGCAAAGAAAGCTTCAAATGAAATAGAATTTAGCAATATAGATTTGTCATAACAGTTGATGTTGATATATGGAAACTAAATTACAGATGTTTGTCTAAAAGTAGAAATGTATGTATTATTTATTTCTATCAAATTAGTTTATTACTAGACACATTATGATTATCACTGATAAAATTGCTATCAATAACTAAGCCATTGTTTTAATGGGCAATCCTAAAAGAGCATACATTAAATAAGTCATTTGTAGAAAACTTCTCATTGAGACTTTGTTACTGAACTAATGAACTTCTGCAAAAGTATAAGAACTGTATCTCTACAATACATGTTTTCAAAATATAAATATCCAACAGAATATACAGGTATTTTTTGGTTTTGGAATGCCTACATCATTTCCTTTTTTTTTTTTTTTTTTCTTTTTCTTTTTGTAGGAGATATTTTTTTAATTGAAGTATAACTGATTTACAATATTGTGTTAGTTTCAGGTGTACAGCAAAGCAATTCAGTTATACATATATATAGTTTCAATTAGTTTCCATTATAGTTTATTACAAAGTATTGAATATAGTTCTCTGTTGTTGCTCATCTATTTTATTTAAAAAAATTTTTTTGTTCTTAATTTGGAATGCCTACATTTCTGCATTCTCTATTATGCATCAATTATACTGTCACTTTTCCCTATTTATACATAAGTCAAACCAATTTTATTCAGCCTAATGTATAAGTTATTATAAAACAAACATACATGCATTTAAATTCATATATGTTCATTTTTTAATATCCTTGCTGGTTAAAAAATACTACTACTTGGTGCCAATGTGATTTTGAACATGAATGTGAATTTAGGCTTATGAATTTTATGGCAGTACTTAGCTATAAAGTATGTCTGTGTGAGGGGCTGTGTGTAATATTTTTTCAAATGCAAAGACAAAACAAATAATTTTCATAATTCTTGCACTCTGAAAATAGTTTCAAGAACCAACAGGAGTCTCTGAGCCTGAGCTGGAAAACCAATCTATGGATTGTGAGGATTACCTGAACCATTTAAGAAAGGGAAGGATAAAGACAGATACGCACTAAATGAAGACTGAAAACTGCAGACGAAATATGACCAGCATCAATGTTTCTTATTTTGCAGCACAACACTCCCAATTTGCAAACTTAAGTACTGATGAACCTGAAATCATTTATCATATTGACTTGGAAATGACCTCAGATCCTTTTGGGTTAATGCTTTAAGTCTGTGTTTTTGCCATTTTTTAAAAATCAATTAATGTAACCATAAGAACTGTGGCTAGAATATTTGACTCATTTTGAATTATTAAATTGATTTTTGCTTATTCTGCCTGGTGCATTTGTGGCTTACTAGAAAGGCAGAAGGTTATAATAGTAAAGGCTTCCAGATCTACGCACTTGAAGACGTCAATAATCATTTTGCACTCAATATCAATTAATCTCACTTTGCTGTTGATGTCAACTTTACTGTTACTTTAAACATATTTTAAATTGTAGAGGAATCATTATTATATAGAGAAATAAAAGACTTTCCAGTGAACATTATACCACATGAGATGTTTTGAATTGATTTGTTCACTTATCTTAATCGAAAAACGCCCATATAGTAAAAGGAAAACACCTTATAACAGATTTTTGTTCTCTCTGAGATTTTTTCAATAGGAGATGTTTATCGCCTAAACTAAGCCAGTACTTTAATGTTTCTTCATATATTATCCATAACAAAAATGTTTCCAAAATATAGTTTAGTGAAACTTAAAACCATGTACTTTAGAAACAATATTTAATATTTATTTATTTTAAATCTGCTTCAGTCAGTTATTACATGTGAATTAGGTGTATACTGGAGTTTGAGCATATTTAGTAACATATTTATTTTATGGTCCATGGATGAGAATTATAAAAATTAATTATGCTGAAATACTACAGTTTAATCTGTCCAAATAGTCTATTTTCATTTTTCTTTCTGTTGATTTGATATTGATAAACTGGCCCAATATTCCCAGGGAAGATTAGTCTTTACTTCTACTTTGAGATATTATATTTATCTCAACTATCAATTTTTTTCTCATTGAATATTCCATTTTCCTTCAGTTGGAAAACAGCAAAATACATTTGTCTTTCCTTATTTAGTGTTTAATTTGACAAGCCTTTTTTTTTTTTAACAATGATTTCAAACCTTTAGTCGCACTTGATAAATACAATTAATTACATTTTGGTGCACTGTAAGGAAAATAATTCACATTCATAGCCATTTAACTCTTCTTTTGTCCACAGAGATTTTCAAAAATAAACTATTTTGGAATAGTTTGATTTGCAGAAAAGTTGCAAAGACAGTGTGTCTTTGGATATTTTGGGTATAGCATACATTCAGCTTACCCTAAGATTAACATTTTACAGTACCATGGTATGTTTGTCAGAACTAATAAGCTGATATTGGCATGTAATTATTAAGTAAAGTCATTAGCATTTACCTAGTAGCCTTTTTCTGTCCCAGGATCCCATTCTGGATACTTCATTACTTCTAGTTGTCACGTCTATTTAGGCTCCACCACACTGTGATGGTCTCTCATACCTCCCTTGTTTCTGAAGAGCCTGACAGTTTTGAGGAGGAATAGCTATTTTGTAGATCACCCTTCAATTTAGATAGTGTAATATTTTTCTCATGATTAGACTAGATTTATAGGCTTGAGGATAAAGTGCCATTCTCATCACATCAGGTCAAGGATACACACTAGCAACATGGCTGAGATAGTACCTGCCAGGTAAAGTTATTCCTTTCTTCTTTTTCATACTTAAAAATCTAGTAGGAAGTCATTATGCATAGTTTACACACGTGTGTGGACAATCGTGACCACCTCCTTGAGATCGAAGTATTTACATCAATTATTTGGAATTCTTCTGCACAGAAAATTCGTATACTCTCTCCCTCACCACTTGTTTCTTCATCCATTTATTTATCAGTATAGAGTCATAGATAATTTGTTTTTGGTTATAATTCAGTATTTATTATTATTATTATTATCATCATTATCATTATTATTATTTTGTATGAATTGTTTCAGTTTTGGCCATTGGGAGTTCTTTCGGTTAGCTTTTGTGTCCCTTTAACATATGTATCTTTAACCTCTTGTTTTTTGAATACTTTCTTACTTTCTAGCACAATAAGCCTCATCTTACATATTTTGTGACCTAACTCCAATATTAGCCATTTTGCCAATGGGCCTCGACTCCTTTTATTGGAAAACAGATTAGAAACTAAGATCTGGGTGCTGAATGACACATCCCCATGGGAGTGTCATTGCTTTTAAATCCTCTTAGTGAACAGAGCTAGGAAATATATGTGTTTATAGTACCTCATGTATATACATTTATCTATGATTATTTCTCTACATGCTATATATATATGCATATATATAAACATAAATATAAATTTAAACTGTCTCCAATTCTAATTTAGTATCCCATGATTTATTCTAGCCTTCTTCCTTGTTTATCTATAACCTCCCACTCCAAAAGGAAGAAACCTCTCCTTCATGATCTTTCATTTATTTATTTGTTTGTTTATTCCCTGTATATATGTATAGTAGTTTCAGAACTGTTAACCTATATCTCTATGGGAAACAATTTTCACAATTAGAGTTTAGTGCCTATGTACAGTTCCTTGTATCTTTAGTCTTACATTCTCCATTCATTTCAGCATCTCCATTCCATTTGGTGAAGTTATGTCATACGTTTATCATTTAGTTAAGTCTTTTACTGAAGTCTACATTCCATGCTGGGATGCCCTAATCTCTTAATTGATTACTTAAATTTGCATACCTTAAATTTCATTCTTTTTTCTGTGAGGTTCTACAGGTATTGACAAACACACAATGCACAGTGTCATGTTTCCATCACTACATTATCATATCAAATTGCTTCACTTACCTAAAATAATGCTTATGCTTTGTATATAATTCTCATTTTCCTTCCTAACCCCCGGTAACCATTGATCCGTTTTTCATTTCTATAGTTCTTTCCTTTCCAGGATATTATACAAATAGAATCATTCAGTATGTGGCCTTTTCAGATTTTTTTCCACTTAGCAATATGCATTTAGATTCATCCAAGTTGTTGTGTAAATTGATTATTCATTCCCTTTAACTGCCAAATATTATTTACTTGTATGGATATAGCACAGTTGTTTATCCATTCACATACTGAAGGGTATCTTGGTTGATTCTAGTATTTGGCAATTATGAATAAAGCAGCTATAAACACGTGTGTGTAGGTTATGTATCAAAACAATTTTTTTCAGATCAGTAAATATTTGGACTACAATTGCTAGGACTACAATTGTTTTGGTAAAACTATGACTAAGATGATAAAAAACTTTCCAGGGCCTTTATTTTTTGATGATATTTTTTGCTCTAGCAATCATCTAGTGAAGAAATCATTTGTTAAATGACAGAAACACGAGGGCTCACATATTAAATTAATAACTTTGTTAGCAAGATAACTATTGGAAAATAGTAAAATAAGCAAAAGTACTATAAAGTAAAATTAAATACATTTTTATAGTCACTTTAAAAAATCTCATTAAACTAAGAGAAGAACCAAAGAGAATTTGGTCTTTATATTAATCGAAAGCCAACTACAATTTAAAAAAAATTAATTTCCTTTACATGCATTACTACCTATCATAAGAACCCCAGTGGTACAGAATGGGTTAAAATACTTTCAATACCTGAAAAATATATCATGCTCTGGTCAATTATGCAAACACTACAGCAATTTTTCTGATGAAGAAAAGTGTTTCATAGGTAACATTTTTCTGAAAAGAGCAGATTGGAGTATTTGTACTGCTCTGTAATATGCTGAAACTATGTACTCACCAATTTCATTCTTTAAAATTATTCTTGATTTCCCAGCAAAAATAAGACAAAGTCAATTAACATCTAGTCTGGAAACATGAAATCTACAGTAAAGATCAGTGAAGAAATCCTTACTGTAGATTTGTTTACCCAGCAAAACTTATCTTTTTTATTTCCTACCCTACCATAACACATATACACCATAAAAATGAATTTTATTTGACTGCATTTACTTTTTAAGTGGTATAAAGGATATTTATTAAATATCACCATTTTCATTTTAAATTCATCCCCCCAAAATGGTTGGCTAATATGTAATATGTATATTACATACAAACTCATATATATTTCAAAAGTAACCAGTAAAAATCCTCTTCCTGATGATTCTGAGTAATTGTTTCTGTAATTACTAAATGGATATTTATTTCATAAAGTATGCTAGACATTGAGAAGTACTTTGCATTTATCTTATTTAATTTTTAATTGTCCTATAAGGCAAATATTATTCCCTTTAATAAGAGATGAAATTGAGGCATATAGATACACTGCTCATTTAGCACAGCTAGAAAGTGATAGACAGGTCTGTCTGTTTCATAAGCAAATTGAAGTCTAATCTCAATCTTATAATTATAATAAATATACTAAGTATGTTCTAGAATACATAACAGTTCTCCTTGATATATAATTACTTGGGGAATAAAATTCACTAGTTACTTTCCTTGGCTTTTGATTGCGATTCTCTGTAATCACTATGATCAATTGTCTCAAATCATACAAACTTATTTTAGGAAAATGATTGAAATAAGAAAAAACCAAAAATTTCTCCATTCCTTACTACTTTCCTCCCTCCCTTTCCTTTTCTTTATCTCTCCTCCTTCCTTCCTTTCTTTCTCCTTCTTCTTTCTTTCTTTCTTTCTTTCTTTCTTTCTTTCTTTCTTTCTTTCTTTCTTTCTTTCTTTCTTTCTTTCTTTCTTTCTTTCTTTCTTTCTTTTTCTTTTCTTTTCTTCCTTTCTTCCTTTTCTTTCTTTCTTTCCCTTTGTTTCTCTCTCTTTCTCTCTTTCTTTCTTTCCCTCCATCCCTCATTTTTCATCCTATCATCAATCTGTTCTTTAAAAATCTCTCATTTTGTTAATTACAAATATTTAAATTACTGCTACAGTGTTTTCCTTGAGCTACTAGCTAGATGAAGAGGAAGAAGTGAATTTTGTATGCAATAAATGAAACTATTTCAATTATCTTCCCAACTTACTAAACCTTAAGAATACATATACAGATTTTTAAAGAATCTAATTCCCTAAATCATTCTATTGATTTTTTTTCTTAAACCACCATTATCAGCATAGTATTTCCCTACTCAGAAACATTTTGAAAAATATTGAAGTATAGTCAGTTTACAATGTTGTGTCAGTTTATGGTGTACAGCATAATGTTTCAGACTCAGACAGAAAACAAACTTATGGTTACTGGCGGGGGAAAGGGGATGTGATGGGATAAATTGGGAGTTTGAGATTTGCAGATACTAACTACTATATATAAAACAGATGAACAATAAGTTTCTACTGTATAGCATAGGAAACTGTATGCAATATCTTGTAGCAACCTATAATGAAAAAGAATATGAAAAGGAATATATGTATGTACCTACTCAGAATCACTTAAATGATTCAATTCTGCAAAGGAAAAATCTCAAATTACTTACTGTACATTCAAGGTTTGCCACTAGAAAAATTACTTTTCTAAAAATATTTATCACTAATTATGAGCAAGGATACTTTGCTCCCACACAATGGCCCACCTATAATCCCCAAGTTAAATCTTGCTCTTGCTAATTTCTCTATTTGTATCTCTACCACTTACTATACTCTATCTCTACCTCATCTCTAAATCTACCTGGGTCTTTATTTCTAATTCTATCTCTTATTCCCTATATTTCTACACTTGATACTTGAGTAGATGCTCATCTCAAACTCTTGTCATTTCCTACTCCTCTACCTGGATTTCCTCCAGGTTCCTTCCAGAGGTGTATCTCTTCTGTTGTTATTTTGTATAAGTAATTTTTTCTTTCCATGCTTTGAACAGCACTTAAATGCTGATGTAAAACTAATTTCCAGCCATGACATCACTGCTGAGCTCAAGTTGCTTACTTGTCTTTACTTGGGTGTCTCATAGTTTATTTCATCAAAGTTAGAATTTATACTGCCACACTCCTGATTTTCTTTCCCCAGAACTATTTCTTCATATTTATTTCCCATCTCTGAAAAAAGATCACCACACATCCATTTTCTAAAGTCAGAGACATCTACATGTCACATGTTTCATCACCATCCAATCGCTAGCTTTCAGAAAACTCCATCTGCTTTATCTCCAAAATATATTTTAAGTCTATCCACTTCTGTATATCTCTCCTGTCAAAACGCTTGTCTAATCAACTTTTGTTTGTTTGGAGTACTAAAATAGACTTATTTCTAGCAGTTTTATGAAGTTATAATTTAAAGAACATAAAATTCACTCATTTTAAGTGCATATACTTCATTGATTTTTAGTGTATTTATAGAGTTCTAAAACCATCACCACTATTCAGTTATAAACATTGCCATTACTCCTTAAGGTTCCCTTGTGCCTATTTGAAGTCAATTTCCACTCCTATCTCAGCCACTGTCAACTACCGATCTGCTTTCTGTTTCTATAAAATTAGCTTTTTTTTTGATATTCAGCATAAAGGGAATTATATGTTTTGTGTCTGACTGATTTTATGTATCATATTTTTTAAAGTTCCTCCATGTTGTTTTGTGTTAATTTTAATTGTGAACAGTATTCCACTGTATAGATACATCACCATGTGGCTGGACATTTGAATAGTATTTCA
Organism: Camelus dromedarius; assembly: GCF_036321535.1. NCBI lineage: Eukaryota > Metazoa > Chordata > Mammalia > Artiodactyla > Camelidae > Camelus > Camelus dromedarius. The sequence continues at coordinate 77,139,043 of NC_087439.1, forward strand.
CATCCAGTTTTGGCTGCTATGAAAGATTATGTATAATTTGAATAATGCTACTTTAAATATTCATCTATAATTTCTTTGTGTGGATAGATTTTCACTCATCTTGGATAGATGCCTAGGGATGAAACTGCTAGGTAGTAAAGTAAGATTATATTTAACTTTTTACTTTATTGACAAAATATTTCCCCAAGGTTCTCTACCATTTAAATTCAAACCAAAAATACATGAGTGATCCAGATTGTCCACCTCTACACAAATATTTAATATTACTGTTGTTATGAGTTGAATTGTGTCCCCTTCAAAACAGATGTGTTGGAGTTTTCTAACACCCAGTACCTCAAAATGTAAGCAAAGCTGGAGATAAAGTCTTTTCAGGAGTAATCAAGTTAAAATGAGGTTACAGAGTGAGCCCTAACCCAATATTACTGATACCATGATAAAAAAGGGAAATGTGGACACAGAGATGAACGTATACAAGGAGCATACCTTGTGAAAATGAAGGCAGAGGTCTGAAAGCCAAAGAGAAGGGCATGGAACAGAAATTCCCCTCATGCCATCAGGAAAAACCAACCCTGCTGAAACACTGATTTCAGATTTCCAACCTCCAGAACTTTTAGACAATAAATTTCTTTTGCTTAACCACCCAGTTTGTGGTACTTTGTTATGGCAGCCCTAACAAACTAATACAATCAGTCTTTTTGATTTTAGGCATTCTAGTGGGTTTGTAATGGTAGCCCATTGTGGCTCTACTTTGAATTCCTCTCATAACTAATAATGTTGAGAATCTTTTTAAGTACCTATTAGCTACTTATATAATTTCTTTAGTGAAATGTATACTAAAACATCTGACCATTTTTAAATTGGGTTGTTTGTCCCATTATTGAGTTGGTCTACTCCTTTTATATTTGGGATACAAATATTATCAGATATATGATTTGTAATTATTTTTTTCCAGTCTGTGGCTTGGCTTTTCGTTTTCTTATAATGTCATTTTTATTTTTTATTGTTTGTTTTTGCTTTTTTAAGCTTTACTGAGGTATAGTTTCTGTATAATAAAATGGCCTTATTTAAAAAGTAAAGTCGTCTGAATATGTAAACACCCATGAAACTGTTACGACCATCAAGATATTTAATTTATGTATCACTCCCCAAAAGATTCCTTGTGATTCTCTCACTCTCTATGTTAGAGCAGGCAGATAGCTAGATGTGAACAGAGAAAGGGAACACAGGTCAAATAGTAGGAAACTATGCATCTTGTGAACAATGGGGGTCCCTGGGCAAACAAAGAAAGGTGGGATAAGGCAGGAATCTCCAGCATCTGAATGTAACCTTTTGCTCATTATGCCCTTATTACAACAAAATCAGCCTTGCAGACTAAAAGCACCCATTGTGCACTGATGCCATGACACTTCTGATCAAGACTAAATAAGAACAAAAATCCCTTCTCCCCTTGGGAAAGTGGAGCTGGGATGAAAATCAGGAAATATGATCCAAACCCCTCTCTCTCCAATGAATATTCTGCCCATTCATTTTTACACTCTATATAACCAGTTTGCTAAAGAAACTCAGCACAGCTACTCACCCAAGTCTGCCAGCTCTCCTCTTGAGAGTATACTATTGCTTAATAAACTTCACTTTGGTATCTTGACCTCCATGTCTCATTTCTGAATTCTTTCTGTGATAGACGAGAACCTACTCTCTGGTAACACCTTTTCCTGCAACAATGCAAGACAAGTATTAATCAGCTTTTTATTACTACGGATGACTGGTATTTTCTAGAATTTTACATAAATGGAATCATAGAGTAACTACTGTTTTGTTTTTTTTTTTTTTGGCAAGGGGAGAGTCAGGATTTTTTCATTTATTGTATGTATTTTGAGACTTAACTATATTGTTGAATTGATTGATAGTATTCTTTTTACTATGGATTAGTATTGTCAAGGAATGCAAGTTCAAGCGCTTGATGCACAGTGAGGCCAAATAAACCAAAACATCAGAGTCTGGAGCAGAGGCAGATTTTTGGGAGGCCAAGCAAGGAGAATGGGTAGCTTGTGCTCAAAAAACATGAACTCCCCAATGGTTTTCGAGGAGAAGTTTTTACAGGCAAAATTCGGGGTGAATGCTGCAACGTATGTGATTTTCTTCTGATAGGTTAGTGGCAGGGTAAGAGAGCAGTGTTCCAGGATTCTCATGCTCAGTCTGGAAAGATCATCCTCCACCTGGGTGGGTGCCTTAGTTCCTATAGGAGAACTCAAAGATATATTGTTGTATATATTCCTTCAGGAGGAACTAGAACCTTGCCTCTTGGCTGCACTATTGTTTTTTGACTGCTCCTCTTTTGTTTCTGCATTCCCTCACTTCCCTGATTAGCAACTGTTTTAATCTGCCCTTTGGAATTCACGGAAAGTCGAGGAAGCTAAATGAAGCCTATTTCCTACGAACAAGAAATGGCGACAAAGAAAGGATCTGCACCAGGGTGGGCCCCACAGGGTCCTACTCAGTTTTAATATTTCAGTGAACAAGTATACCATAATATAATTTTCATTCATATGTTGGTGGTGGAACAGTTTTCAAAGACTAGGGGGTAGAAACCTTTGGGGAGCCTTGATTCAGCCTACCACAGATGCTAATTTATTACACCTTTTTTATTTCTTCTGAACTCTCGGGTAGATTATCCTAACAAACTATCTCAATGTTCACTAAACTCGGATAATTCTTATTTTCCTTACCATACCTTTTACCCAAATGTTCTCTAACCCTCAAGGCCAAGTCTGTATCATCTCTTCTAACAAACCTTTCCTCCAGTGATTTGTCTTTCTTTTGAAAACATCTAGCACTTGCTTACTACATTTACTTAACCATCCATTATCTTGAATTGTTATTTTTATTTTTGTCTTTCAATCTCAAATTTATTGTGAATGGTTAGGAGATTTTTTGGATTCTCTTTGACATTTACTTTTTATGTCTATACATAGTAATGCTAAATTTTACTCGTTAAAGTATTATATATTTCAGTAAAAATAAAACTAACTGTAATCCACTTCATGAAAGTTAATTCTTTCTTTTAAATTTTATCTCTTATAATCCATTTTCTCCTGCCAATTAAGTAGCATAGGTTATAGCTGCCAACATGTAGAGAGCAGATTTTACAGTAGATAGAATCTAGTAAATTAACTTTCATAGAGTTCTAGGGTTTATCAAATAGTCTTTAAATACTATAAATCATTTTTATTCAAAATCTATAACAGCATGATTATTATCTTTAATAAAATCATCTACAATTTCTCTTTGTTCTCTTTTCATCCACATTGTTTTATGTCTTCTTTTTATATTAAAAATACAATAAATTTCTCTTGTCAATAGTGTTAATATCAAACTGAAGTAACATTTTTGTTGGTTTTGTGAATATTTATGCATATACATTTTACCTATTAGTGAAAGAAACATTATATTTTATGATTAGTAATATTGGAAAAGTATTTTGGAATCACTTGTGTTAAGCAAAATTTTAAACATTTCCTAACCATTTGTCACCAAATTTAAATTAAAATATCTTCAAAAGCAAGACTACTTATTTCTTACCCATGTATTCATGTGAATTTTATCTAAATGTTGTTTTCCAGAACCATTGTATAGCCATAAGATTCCTCTTTAAAATATATTTTTTTCTAAATTTGCAAGCCTCATTTCTCTAGATATTATTAGTATAAGTTTCCAAATACCTAAATGTGGCTGAAAATTTCAAAGTCAAAAGGTTCAACTGTACCTTCATGTGGATAAACATTTCAGTCTGAAGAACCAGGCGTCCCTTGAAGAGGACTGATGCAATTTAATAGCTCCAAACAATTATCTACTTATTTTATACATAAAATATACAGCACACAAAAAAATTTGAATTCTGATCTCTTAATGTGAGAGTTTAGTTCATTAACACACCACACTGACTACACAAATCTCCTGGTACTAGAATACACTAGAGAGAATCATATACAGTAATGCATATTATAATGATTTGCTGTCAAGAGCAAAGACAAGTTTTCCTCAGTTTCAGCCATGTAACCACACTATATTACTGCATATGGAGTTCTTTTCAGCATTTTGTCATCTGAAATAAACATGAGGGCAACTCCCATAAAAATGATTTATTTTCCTTTTTAAAGAACATGCTTATCATAAACCAGCATACTATAGCATGTTGGAGAGGAAGCATGGGTTTCATTTCCAGTAAGAACGGAATAATCTACTCTGTCTTATAATATTTATGCTAAACTTTGTAGGAAATATAGGAGTTACTTGTATGGTCCTGTCGAGAGCAGGATATGCAAAGAGGAAAAGAATAATCTACAGACCTCCAGAATTTCGTATCATTGTGTTGAAAACTGTCATTGGTAGATTTTAGTTCACAGGACTTTTATGCCTGTTTTATTCATGAAAAGAGAGGAAAATGTCAGAAAGGCAATGCTGTTTTATATTACCTTGCTCTGATAGTTTAATTTAACATTGAAAGTTTGTGATTCTTTTTTCTGAAATTCACTGCTAAATTTCAATAAAATAACTAGCTAAAATATTTCAATAAAATAACTAGCTAAATAAGTTATTTCAATAAAATAACTAGCTAAAATAAATTTGTAAAATGAATGAAAAAAAACCTTTGATACATTTGAAAAATAATGGGTTTGACTCTTGTTCCTCTTAATTTGAGTAAGAGTGTCTGTAAATACACAGAATATATTGAAATTCTTTAAAATTGATGAAATCTAATAATTTATAGGCATTTATAAATAAATAACTTTAGGCAATGATTAGAATTGAAAGAAGGTTTTCCTAATTCCTAGTGCAGGATTATTCTATGTGTGTAGTGTGTTCTGTTCAGCATTTTACTATGATCTTTCTCTCTCAGATACTAAAGGAATGACGTAAATTAAGGTTTTCTTTGTTATACCTCATAAAACAGAATTGATGTTTTCAGGCTTTTGGTAATTAAAATATATTTTAAAATATTCTCCCTATCTGTGTTTCATTTATTTGCAGAATCAACCTAAACATGTGTCACTGGTTTTGAGAGGAGCATACTTCCTTGTCTGATAGGAAAGTTCAGAGTAACAGAGTAAGCAACCTGCAGTGGTCAGAATGTTAGACATTCATGATCAGGTAGTTCTAAAGGTTAAACCTAACTACATCTTGAACACCAAACTGTTGCTTTAAATACATTATGGAAATGTTATAATAAGATGGCATTATATAAGTAAATGTTCTTTTCATTACTAACAATCATCATATAAATTTCAAACATTTTTAATATTTAATTTTTAGATTTTGTTCTACATTTTGTAAAAATCCCTAAGAAAAGATTATGGCAGGTTCTTTTACTTTTTTTTTTTTCTTTTACTATATTTTTTTTTTTCTAAAGAAAGAAAAACAGAGAGGTTTATTGATTTTTTAAAATTTGTACTCCTTCATGTTTGGAGGTTGTTCATTTGTTTCTCTCAAATTATATTTTGAGAATAACATGACACTCCAAGATTTAGCTGATATTCTGGGTTTAGCTCTGAGCATTATACAATCAGTAAGGTAACACTTTATTAAATGTATTAATATTTAGCTCATATAAAATTTATATTTAAAGAAAATGGAATATAGATTAGCCCCCAACCAAATATTGGCTCCAAAACTAAAATAATAATTTGAATATATCTTAGGGAATTATGTAGTATAGGCAATATTTAAAAATACTTGAATAGTATTTGCATAATTTTTGTAAAATGAACGTATAGCAGTTTGTTGCACAAATATATGCATGCAGACTGTCAGAATCAGAAGTGTGTCTATAATCTAATCATTAATTTTTTTCATGCCTCCAAAAGTCCATTTTGCATAGTTCTTAATACTGGGTATATTGTGGCATATGTTAAATAATGTTGATATATACAAGAATAAAGAAGAGGGCCTATAAAAATATACCCAATTTCTGATCCTGATACTTTTATAATTTAAATAAAGTGGATATAAAACTTACATAATTCGTATTTATATTATTTATATATGTAAACTAATTATGAAACATTTTACTTCTCTATGTTAGCTATTTTGTTAATGTATAGAAATATATTATTAATAATACTACTGTGCCAGAGTCAGTATTTTGGTGCATATGGCTCTCTTTTTTTATTAAAAGTTAAGTAAGGAGTTTCATATTTACCTAAAGATATTCAGAGAAACTCTCCTTCTGGAGCCACAGTTTTGATTAAATTGACAAATACATACTGAGTACGTAAGTATGTGCCCAGAATTTTGTACTGGACTTTCACCTATGGGTAAGACGAAAAGAAGTCCTCTTCTTGGGGGAACACATATGCTGTGAAAAGTGTGATGAATATTATTAGTGTGATGAACAGAGTTACAAGAGAGATATATAATAAGAGAACTTAATCTAGTCTGGTTAGGGAGGAAGAAGTGGTTAAGAAAGCCATCCCTGAGGGGGGAAAAAAAACAGAGACTTGTATGCATAGGTATGACAACAATCCTTTGCTTGACCAAACTTTAGTCAGGTTCCTTATCCTTCTCCTAGGCCCATCTGTGCACCTTCTTGTAAAATCCCGTTTTAGCCAGAGCCCTACTAAATCACTTTAACCAGAACCCCCAACTCTCCATATCTGATCAGGTTACTCATCCTCCACTATTTCCTAGGTGATGTCTGATCCCCCTGGACTGCTTTCAGCAAGAATTCTTCTTAGGTTGGTTTAACAAGGACCCTCTTATCCCTGTTTCCTCTTAGTAATTTTCCATCCACTGACCTCCACCCTGCTCCTTGACTATAAATTTTCATTTGCCTTTGCTGTATTCAAAGTTGAGCCCAATCTCTCTTCACCACCATAAAATCCCATTGCAGGGGACCCTGTACCCATCACAACAGTCCTGAATAAAGTCTGCCTTACTACTTTAACAAATGTCACTGAATGCATTTTTTTTCCCTGTAGCAGGTATTAGACATTGAAAAAGAGGAAAGACTATTTCAGAGAAAATAACATGTTTAAAGGACAGAAACAAAAGGAAATTTGGTGAATTTAGAGAGCCCAGTAAGATATTAAGTGAGATATTAAGTGAGCTAAAAGAGGCAAAAATTGAATAACTTTATGTCACATTAAAAAGCTAGAAATGGATCTTAAAACAAAAAAATTGAAAAGTTTTATGCAAAGTTATATATATAATGATGCCTTGTTTGTTTTGACATGTTCTCTGCTTTTTTATGAGCACTGTCATTGTGCCAAGATTGTATCCAACTCCTACAGTTATTAGTGTCAATGGCTGAGAATCTAAAAAGTCACTTTAGGTATGCCTTCCAGATATACATTAAAGAGTCATGTCTGGTTGAGTTTCAGGTCCAGTACACCTGACACTCTCTACAATAGGTATTAGTTTCCTAGGGCTGCTGTAACAAAGTACAACAAACTGGGTAGCTTAAGAAAAAGAAATTGTCCACAGTTCTGGGAGCTAGAATTCTGAAATCAAGGTGTTACCAGGGTCATGCTCCCTATGAAACCTGTAAAGGAACCCTTCCTTACTTCTTTCTAGCTCCTGGTGATTCATCAGCAGTCTGTGATGGCCCTTGGTTGATAGTTATATAATTTCAATTTCTGCCTTTACAATCACATAGCATTCTCCGTGTGTGCCTCTGTGTCTTCACATGACCACCTTCTTCTAAGGGCATCAATCGTATTGGATTAATGCCTACCCTACTCCAGTGTGACTTCATCTTAGCTAATCACATTTTCAATGATCTTATTTCCAAATAAGTCACGCTCAATAAGTCAAAGTACTTTATACTAGGACTCTAACATATATTTTTAGAGGGATGTAATTCCACCTGAAACAGTAAGAACACTGTATCTATTCATACTGTTCTTGATTTACTGTGAATATAATAGCAATTATGTAGACATACTAAGTTATGAAACACTATTTGGAAAGAAGCAAAAAGTTTGTAATATCACAGGAAACAATGAATTCAAATAGTATAAAAGTGCTTTTTAAAAAATCCGTTCTCCCTTTGTCATGTTGAAATTCTTGATAATTATTATAAAATGGAATTAATAGCAAACAAGTGAGTGGTATTTATATCAAGCTAAACTAATTTACAGACAGAAGTTACGGAAAGAATAATATTGAAAGGATATTTGCTCTGGAAATTTGGAATGGAAATAACATTATCTTATAACCTCTATTCATGAGCTATACTGACAATGTAAGGTCAAGATAGATCTCTATTTATGAGTTATAAGAAGATTCCTAAAGTAGAAGTTATGGAGATAGAATAACATTGAAAATAGGATGATTAAATTACAATTTTAAGTGTTACTCATTTTCAATGACATCTGGAGGACTGATCTTCAAATGAAATACTGTACACAGTGATTAAGGATTTCATTAGAATTCTTCCATAACGACATACCAAGGTTAATATTCTCATCAAGAAGGTTCTTAGAAAATTCCTTCTCCTAGTGATTTACTATCTTATTAGTTTTCTTACCAAAAATATTTACATGACTATTGGTATCTCATTTACTGCAGAGACTAAAGTTCTTACTGTCAAGAAGATTCAAGTATATTCTGATGTCAAATCTTTATTGCGGACTAACAGAGAAAGACAAACACCATTATTACTTATATGTGGAATTTAAAATAAAAACAAACAAAAAACCCCAAAACAACAAAAAAAAAATCAAGCCAAGCTCATAGATACAGAGAACAGACTGCTGGTTGCCAGAGGCAGGAGGAGGGGATGGGACTTAAATGGGCGAAGGGGATTAAAAGGTACAGATTTCCAGTTATAAAATAACTGTCATTAGGATGTAATATACAGCATAGTGACTATAGATAATAATACTATATTGCACGTTCGAAAATTGCTAAAAGAGTGTATCTTAAAAGTTCTCATCACAAGAAAAAAAATTGTAACTGTGTATGGTGATGGATGTTAACTAGGCTTGTGGTGATCATTTTGCAATACACACAACTACTGAACATTTATGTAATACACCTGAAGCTAAGAGAATGTTATTTTTCAATTACACCTCAATAAAATTTGTTTATTGTGGAAAATAGTTGAGCATTGGTGAAAAGTAGACAAAATTCTTAGTTATCAACTGGAAAAGAAACTGTTAACAGTTGTTGCCTATGTGAAAAACTCAAAGACAATCTAATGGAATTCTCATCAAAACTTGGGTTAGAGTTTTATCTTTACACCTACTAACTCCAACAGATAGATATCTATGGGTTTGTCTGCCTAATCGCCATGGAAAGACTCCATCTTCTCCTTCATTTGATAAAAGCACTTAAGTTCTGGTTTGTCAGACTTCTCCATCAATTCAATTTTGGTGGGACTGTATTCAAAGTACTCTGCCATCCCTTAGCCAATGGTTGAATATATGATAAAAGACAAGACTACTTAAACTGTATCAGGTAGGAATTTAAATCTTGAGTGACAGAAATAATGGAAACATTTGGAGTTTTTTTTATCCCAAATGCAGAGTCTTTAGAAGAACAGTAATTAATTCTGGCCACCTGTCTCTGTATGTATGTTAAGGCTCTCATCTTCAATGGAGAAATTTCTCATCTTTCCTTCTATTCAATGAGTTGTCTTATTTCCTTCCTATACATTTTGCTAAAGTTCTTCAAAGTTGTGAGTTACTTGTAATAATAACAATGACAACAACAATTTCTAAAAAAATGTCTATTTGATCATCCTGTTTGGCGTTGGGAAAGTATACACTCTTGAACTTCAGTTTCTTTACCTTCAAAATAAGAACAAAAAAAATCTATTTAATTTTCAGATTAATTATAAGAAATAAATGTGATTGTTTGTATAAAGTTTCCAAGACAATGGCTAGCAAATAGCAAGCGCTCCAAAAGTAATATCCTTTTTCACATTCTTTTCTTCCATACTTTTAAGACAAGTAAAATGCTACCTGTTGGGGAAGTAGTTATTATACTTATTTATACATTGTATTAATTCACAATTATACACATGTATATTTTATTACTCCTGTTTCTCTGAAGAACTCTAATACATATTTTACTCAATATGACTATTATCTTTATAAGATGAGGGGATTTGGACACAGACATGCACAGACAAAAGAATATGGAAGGCACAGGGAAAAGAAAGTCAAATGCAAAGAGAGAAGTCTCAAGACACCAAGATACCAACCCTGCCCTGCCAACAGCCTGATCTTAAGACTTCCAGGCGCCATAGTCCTGAGAAAATTAATTTCTGCTGTTAAAGCCACCCAGTCCGTGGTACTTTGTTACAACCATCTTAGCAAACTAGTAAGATTTTGGTACCAGGAAATTGAGTGTTGCCATAACAAACACCTAAAAATGTGGAGCAGCTTTGGAAATGGCTAATGAGTAGAGGCTGGAGGAATTTTTTTTTTAACATTCTTTAATGACTCATAATCATTAAATCATTGTGTCAAATTCCAGTGTAGAGCACAATTTTTCATGAACATATATATGTATACATTATATATACATATATATGTATACATGTGTATACATATATATATACACATGAACATATATATATTCATTATCACATTTTTACTCTGTGAGCTACCATAAGATCTTGTATATATTTCCCTGTGCTATACAGTATAATCTTGTTTATCTATTCTACAATTTTGAAATCCAAGTCTTTCTCTTCCCACCCCCCGCCCCCTTGGCAACCACAAGTTTGTATTCTATGTCTATGAGTCTATTTCTGTTCTGTATTTATGCTTTGTTTGTTTGTTTGTTTGTTTTTTAGATTCCACATATGAGTGATCTCATATGGTATTTTTCTTTCTTTCTGGCTTACTTCACTTAGAATGACATTCTCCAGGAACATCCATGTTGCTGCAAATGGCGTTATGTTGTCAGGTTTTATGGCTGAATAGTATTCCATTGTACAAATATACCACATCTTCTTTATCCAATCATCTGTTGATGGACATTTAGGCTGTTTCCATGTCTTGGCTTTTTTTTTTTTTTTAACTCTTGGCTATTGTAAATAGTGCTGCTATGAGCATTGGGGTGCAGGTGTCATTCTGAAGTAGGGTTCCTTCTGGACATATGACCAAGAGCGGGATTCCTGGGTCATTCAGTAAGTCTATTCCTAGTCTTTTGAGGAATCTCCATATTGTTTTCCACAGTGGCTGCACCAAACTGCATTCCCATCAGCAGTGTAGAAGGGTTCCCTTTTCTCCACAGCCTCTCCAGCATTTATCATTTGTGGATTTTTCAATGATGGCCATTCTGACTGGTGTGAGGTGATACCTCATTGTAGTTTTGATTTGCATTTCTCTGATAATTAGTGATATTGAGCATTTTTATTCATGTGCCTATTGATCATTTGTATGCCCTCCTTGGAGAATTGCTTGTTTAAGTCTTCTGCCCATATTTGGATTGGTTTGTTTGTTTTTTCTTATTAAATCGTATGAGCTGCTTATATATTCTGGAGATCAAGCCTTTGTCAGTTTCATTTGCAAAAATTTTCTCCCATTCCATAGGTTGTCTTTTTGTTTTATTTATGGTTTCCTTTGCTGTGCAGAAGCTTGTAAGTTTCATTAGGTCCCATTTGTTTATTCTTGCTTTTATTTCTATTGCTTGAGTAGACTGTTCCAGGAGAACATTTTTGAGATGTATGTCAGATAATGTTTTGCCTATATTTTCTTCTAGGAGGTTTATTGTATCTTGTCTTATGTTTAAGTCTTTGATCCATTTTGAGTTGACTTTTGTGTATGGTGTAAGGGAGTGTTCTAGCTTCATTGCTTTACATGCTGCTGTCCAGTTTTCCCAACACCATTTGCTGAAGAGACTGTCTTTATTCCATTGTATATTCTTGCCTCCTTTGTCGAAGATGAGTTGACCAAAAGTTTGTGGGTTCATTTCTGGGCTCTCTATTCTGTTCCATTGGTCTATATGTCTGTTTTTGTACCAATACCATGCTGTCTTGATGACTGTAGCTCTATAGTATTGCCTGAAGTCTGGGAAAGTTATTCCTCCAGAGGCTGGAGGAATTTTTAAGTGGATGTTAGAGAAAGCCTAAATGGCCTTGAAAAGACTGTTGACAGACATATAAAAATTGAAGGTTATTCTGGTGAAGGCTCAAAAAGAAAACAGGAGAGTTGTAAAGAAAGTGTCTATCATTATAGAGAATGCACACATTGTCGTGGACAGAATATTGGTAGAGATATGAATGTTAAGTGTTCTTTTTGGTGAGGTCTCAGTTGGATAGAGAAATATATACACTGCAGAAGAGATGATCTTTGTTATAAAATGGCACAGAGCTTAACCTAATTTTGTTACACTGTTTTGTTGAAAGTAAAACTTATAATTGATGAACCTGGATATTTAGTAGAGATTTCTAAGGAAAGTATTGAAGGAATGGCCTGGTTTCTCCTTGTTGCTTATAGTAAAATGTGAGAGGAAAGAAATAAGTTGAAGAAGAAATTTCTAAGCAACAAAACAAAACAAAACAAAAGCAGAACTTAAAATTTTGGAAAACATACAACCCATCTGTACAATGAAAGCATGATTGTGGTTTGGCTCATTTGCGAAAGAGATTATGGGTGTGGTTCATGGACCCAATAAGCCATTTCAGCAAAGCTGGAAATAAAGATGAAATTATTCAGGTAGGATCTCTGCCCTCTTGTCTGATGGTTTGGACCTCTCTGATTTGTATGGAAGGCCAACAAGGTTTTTGAGAATCTTATAGCAATAGAAACACTGCCAACTTGGTTTGAAGGGAAATCAGGGATGGGATGAAATAAAGAAAGGCTGTCAGATTTCTGGGATTCTATAGATTGTCCAATAAAGATTATGTAGTTGAAAATATAAATTATTCTTCAAAAAAGGTAAGAATGACCTGGTAGGTGGCTCAAAATTGGCAAAGTTGCCACTGCCACCATGGGCCCAGGCCTACGGAATAGAAATTCCCTTTTGGAGTGGAAATGCCTATTCTATGCCTATCCTATTCCCACACTGGAACAAATGAAGAAAATGATTTGATAGTTGAGACAGTACTTGTATAGTCCTACTTCTCTCAATTCCAGTAGCCACAGGCATCATTCTAGTATTATGCTGCTAAAATTGCTTTCACTAACCCCCCTATTCTTCCCATATTATACTCTTCATGGGGTTAAAATAAGGATGTAATATTGAATGGGTAATCTTTCAATACCAAACTCTTTAGTGGAAAAAATCTTTTCAAAAATTAATTCTTTCCACAAGTGTCTTCAAAGCTTTCTATTAACAGCTCATTTCATGTCTAATTAGTATTCTTTTCCTATTTTGCAATACTCACGATCATATTTTCTCCAGAGGGTGTAAAATCTATTTGCTTTTAGTTTTATATAACTCACTGTGTTTCACTAGCCTATTATATGATACACCATTGCCAGTGTCTTCAGTATGCTCATTTATAATAATATAAAAGAAAAAAATAGACAAATATTTTAAAAAGCAACAATCTAAGTCAAACATGGGCAAAGATTAAAATGCTGTTAATATGATATGTGCTTTCTATGGCCTGGTAAGCAAAACTTAGCTAATATTTACATAACCCTCTGAAAAAAAAATGGTTAGGTATTTCAAAATATCCTAGAAATTTCTTGCTTGGATTGAGATTTAATTTGAGTTTGAGTTGTGATAGTTTCAAAGAGTAAAAATGCTGTTTTGGGGAGTATAGTTATCTTTCCATAGGTATATTTAATTTCTGAACTATGACTTCAGAAAACTCTGTTGTGTTTTTCAGTTAGTGTTTTAATTTGTTTGTTTAAGTGTTTTAATAAAATAATTAACCAATTATAATCCAGATCTCATGCTTACATAGACATTTTGAAGGCTATGCTTTAGAGAGTGAATAAACAAACAAAAAATCTAATTATTCAATAAACATAAGGAAAATGCAAACACAAAATAAACTATATTCTACTTAGCTTGGACACATTTAAGTGTGATTTTTTTTTTAAGTTACCTTATACTGTCATTAGATGACATTTAAAATATAGTAATGTTTACTATTTTAATACCATTTTAAACCCTTGGACCCCTTAAAAATCTTAATAACTAAGTAAATCCAAGCAACAGATGCACACTTTACAGGTTTATTAGATATATTTATCGATGCCATAGGAACTCACTTTATTAACTTCAATCTATAAATATTAAGATATTAATATTTATTTATATTAAAGTTGAATAAAAATGCAATGCTTTAACTACTTTCAAACCATCTAATACAGGTGAATAGGTGGAAAATGTTGCATTTATATGTCCACTTAAATAATAAAAGAAGAAAACTGAATACCAATTAAAATAAGTAGGACTGAGTTTTTAGTATATCATACAGTTTTTAGATAACTTAAATTTTAAAAGAAATGTATTGCTTCATCTATATCTCCCTTTTCTTTTAACTGGTATTTTATATTTAATATTTTGTTTGATATTTTTGCTCTTTTGCATAGATTGATTCTTTAAATATGAATCACAGAGTAAATTTTACTGTAAGAGCATTTGAAAGTCTATAGATTAGAAAATCCAATCATTAATATAATTTGATGAATATTGTGATGAAGAGAAAATGTTGCTGTCAAAATTAATTAATAATTAGAAGCATCAATCACATTGCCTTATAGATGAATTAACAGCAGGAATATATTTATGATAAGAAAAAACAAAAACTCTAGTTTATATTTATAAATAAATTATTCTTTTCAATGTTACATAATGTTTAATAAATTAGTCATCTTTTAGAGATTTTCTAGAGTACATATTTGGCAAGATTTTTATTGAAATAGCATAATAATTATAAAAAAATTCATAAGCAAGTGTCCTCAGTCTGGATTATCACAGCAATTATTTTGAGATTTTAATTTCTGTGAAAAGCTTCTGTTTACATATATATGTATATGTATTTACCCAAGAAAAAAATATTGTAGGATAATAATTTGTATCTGTCTCCCACATCCTTTTTACACAGGTTAACTGATGCACAAAATTAAGATTTTTCTACCCTCCCTGTCCTTCCCTGTCCAATTCTCTATGGTCATCATTGTTGTGTTCTGCCAAAATTATCACTAAGTATGTTTTAGACTCTATGATGGCTTTAAAGGTACAGAATAATCTGCGTATGTGATTCTTAAACTAGTTAATTTGTATACTAATTGCACATTCTGAAAATTGAAACTGGCACATGTTAGCAAAAAGTCTCAATCAATTTTTCAAACCAAATTTTATAGCTTTCTCAAGAATTTTTAAAGCAAATTATAATAAAATCTTGATACTGCATTATTTTTTTGAATGGAATTCAGTATAGAGTCTTAGAAACCATCTAAGAAATATTAACTATTGAAATATCTAAACTAAGTCTCTGCAAACAGTTTTACCAAGGGTATTATTTTGAATATTCTTCAAGTAGTTTTGAGAGAAAGGTTAAGAAAAACAATAAAATAAATATTTTTTCATGAATAGCTTTCATGTCTTTTTTTAGAATAGTTTAATCTGGAGATTAAAAAAACTTATTTTGTAATTATAAATTGATTCTTCTGTGTGTGTTCAGATAATTTCCTTGGATCATTTGGCAACTGGATGAATTCCTAAACTCATCCACCTGACATGCAAATGAAACCTGGTGAATTCGATCAATATTGTTTTAACATTTATTCTGAATTATTCAGTCAGATTTGCACACAAGGTGTATAATAAAACAAAATTTAGTAGATCAAGTCAATATCCATGCACATATTGGAATGCATTGGTTAATTTGTCCAAATATAGTTAACATTAAATATAGTAACAACACCTGCCTACACAAAGCACCAGATACCAATTGTCAGTAATCAAGTAAAGAATAAGAGGTTTAAACTCATTCACATGAAACATTTTGAGCAGCTTTGGTTCCAATTAATCATTGCATAAATGAGCATAATTTTGTAGTCTGATTTGCTAAAAAAGCATGTAACAGGAAAACAACCTGGTTTTCAATAATTCCTTGCAATTCAGTGAGAGTAAGGCCAAAATTAGATAAATACTTGACAAGGGAGCTATGGTGTATGAGGACTACATTAATTTCAGCCTTATTTTTCTGTCTTGTCTATCACACGAAAAAAGTAACACAAATGCCTTTTTGAGAAAAGAGAACAATGAAACAATAAAAATCCAATGCTAACAGAATCTGTCAATTGTAAAACAATAAAATATTCAGAGCAATGAAGGCAGCTGCCTGCCATTGGTAAGGGATGAAGGAGGGAAATCAATATTTATTTCTCTGAGAGTTCTAAACCAGGCTTGCGGTATTGATGTTTTCAACAGGATGCAAAATCTTTTTGCTGAAAAGCTTTCACTTTTTAAAAAATTTCACCTGAAAGGTGATCTATGCGTTAGGTTGACTATTATATCATAACTATAGATATTTTAAAATAATATAAAGTTTCTCATGTTTACTGTGGAATGTCTGGATTCTAAACATTACTATAATTGGCTATGCTGTGTTATAACAGATTGATCAATTCCAAACATACACATTTACTTCAACAGGCAGTTGTGCATAAATATAATTTTTTTTCCTTTGTGTGGAGAACAAAAAAGCTTCTTATCCTCAGCTCAGTCCAAGGTGCTTGCTGATCACAGCACTTATTGTTAGCACCTTTAACAAATCTCTGTGTTCTTCTTTGGCCTGCTGCCCTTGGGGACACATCTATGTATGGATTAGAGAGAAGACACTGCTGTGGGTGACTTTTGGTTGTTATTTAACTTTGATGCAACTGAAACCTCTTTAACTAATGCTATCTCCCTGACCTTTGGCTCCAAGTGGAAGGAATTCATTTGAAAATGAAATGCTTCTTGGAACATTCCCTTGTGTTAGAACCATGATCTAAAAATGAATTGTTTGCTCTCCATTGACCCCTGTTTTCAGTGTACTCAATGACCTAACAGCATTTAAACAACTATCATTTCCTCTTAAAACCAACTAGGGTTAAATGAGCAGATGCAGAATACCTGTTTCTTTATTAATTCTATTTGAAATGATTCTGCAATTGACAATGAAAATGTTCACTTTCTGTGAAATCTTTCAGAGATTTCATATTTCTCTGAAATTCTTCTAATACTAACTAGAATCAACCTTTTATAACAAGGGAGATACATATTATCTTTTGAATTTCTGTTTTTCCTTTCAGTTAAATGATACATAGATTTGCAAGATAAAGAGAGGACTGGTTAAGGCAAGAAAATAAGATACTTATGTAATAGAATATAATGAAACGCAATTATTAATAGATATATGGAAATCAGAGGAAAGTGACCAAATGAATTAAATCCACAGGGTACTATTTCAACACTTAAATGCTATAACCAAACTTTTACCAATAAATCGCCTATGTCTTTAGATATGAATTCATATACTTTACTATATGTTATGCAATGAATAAAGGCTTTCCATGATAAAATTGTCCCTTTTGAGAGGATACATTACTTATATAGCATACCAATTTTTATGTTTAGAGATGTAAGTAGTAATGGTATTATGTCAGTCTGCATTCCTGTCTTTTTATTATTATAATCCAATTAGTTACCAAGCCTCTCCCATAAATATGTTTAAGTCCATTATCCTCATATCAGACCATGAGATCTTCTGGTCACTCTGATTGGCCACAGGCCCAAGGGGTTAATCCTGAGTCTTCTCCTGGTTAACCATGACCTTAGCTCTATGATAACATAAGCCAGCATTTGATAGGCTTGATTCTTCAAGTCATCTCTTTTATTCTCCCTAGAATCCACATGAATTAAAATTCCCCATGGCAAGGACTATGCTGACATTTTAAGCTATTACATGCTGCTTCTGAATATTTTTGGACATATTTAAAATACCAGAGCATCCTGAGCCAGATGTCAGTTAATAAGATTCAGTCTGGAAAGCAACATTCAGAAACAGAATAATTAACTGATATAATAATATTTTTTTAGAAAACTATAAATACAAACTTGGATGAAAATTTCTTTTTTTTCCCCCTGTTATTGAGAATTAAAGTTCAGACTACTGGTAAATAGGGGAGTAGAAGCAAATTGCTTTGATTTGGAGACCTGGTCTTGTTCTAGCTGTCACAGTAGTATAGGAACACTCCCTTCACTGAAAGCAGATAAAGTTTCTAAATTGTGTTCTGGAGTTATTAATAGGCCAGAAAAATATATGTTTATGTTCAGTGTTCTCTGGATACTCAGTTTCTCAGAATATCATTTTATTAAACAAAATTTTTTATGTTATAAAAAGTCATTTTTAGTTAATATTCTTCATATAGGTTTATGCTTAGAATAAAATGTATACTAAAATCCTATATTTTCATTCTAAATGAAGTGCTTACTCTGTATACTAAACCAAAAATAATAGACAGAAACTAATCCTGAGTAACTAAGAAATGTGTATTTGAATTACTAAGTTGTTTATTAAAAACATATTCATATATTCATTTAATGGTATCTATGGATCCATAAATCAATGATATAAGACATTTTATTTCACAATTAATTTACAATATGGATATAAGCCTACATTTACAATGAAAATCTTTAAAATTTGCCTATATTAATGCAATCTGTAAACAATTTAACATTTTATATTTTCAGGTGTTATTATTTTTAAATATGCAAATTCTTTTTGTTACAGAAAGTAGTATATGATAAGAATATTTACAGAACTCTGAACCCACAATCCAAACACATCTTACCAATTTCTCTAGTTACCTGTGGGCCTATCAACTTGCACTGCACAGTTGGGGCAGAAAGGATTATAACTACCTCTTAACTTATTTTCTTTTTTGACCTTTATCTCCTTAAATCTACTTTCAGCACAACATATAGAGTAATACTATTGAAATGTACCTCAGACCACATCAACTCCCTGCACAAAACTCTCCAATGCATTCCTGTTCCATTAGGAGGAACATCAGAGTCAAAAATCTGGTATAGAATGTCTGACCCCATGTCCTACATCATTTCCCTTACTTAGTCAACTTTAGCCAAGTAACCCTTCTTGTTCTTTACAAAATCATTCCTACTTCAGGGCATATGCTGTTGATAATCCCTCTAGAATACTCGTCCCCCAGATAACCACATGTCTTACTTAATCACCTATTTCAAGCCTTTATACAAATATCAGCTCTTTACAGGCGTTTACTGATCTTCTTAATTAAAATTACATGAATACCATTCTGGTATTGCCTGTCCCATTTTTCAGCTCTAATTTTTTCTTTAGCACTTATTATCATCTAATCAACTATTATATTATTAAGTGTTTAATGTTTGTCTTATCCTATCTCAGTGAAGCAGGGATGTTATTAATAGCAGTATTCACAGTCCCTAGAACAATATCTAACACATAGTAGGTACTTAATAAGCATTTGTTCAATAAATTATTGAATGATGGAATAAATGCCATTTGATTTGGATCCTATGATGACTTAGCAATTTTGTCTCACAGATGTCCCAATACAGCACTCAAACAGATGAATTTTGTCTTTGGCTGACACACTCCAAACTCAGACCCTCAATCCTAGTTATCAAGCTTAATATATTCTATTCTTCTAAAATACGTGCCAAACATAGTACAACATCACAGTGTAACGGTGTAAAAGAAAGGGCAAGAACTAGAAGTTAGGACCAAAGTACTAGTTCAATTGGGTGGTATGCACAAAGCCATTTGATTAACTGTTATCAGCCTTGTACTTTTATCTTTGAAAAGAGGACCCTGGTTTAGATTAAATTTCTAAGACATGGGAATCAGGGGTTGTTGGTGGAGTGTAGATGAATTTGGGAAATTATTCTGAGAAGATAATTTAAGTGTGCATCATGTATAGTTAGTAAAATGAGTAACATTTAGGTTAATTAGATATGTATATTCCTATTTTTCAAACACATGTAGATATTATTGTGATGATATTCTAGTACAAATTTTCAAAAATTAAAAAAACGATATAGCAAGATAAAGATTTAATGACATACTAGCATATGTGGGGAACTATACTAAGTGCTATACACAGGTAAAAAATGCTATGTGCAAATAACAGTAATTTAGTGTCCATCTTTGAATCATAAAATTGGTTTCTGAAACATTAGAAAGCAAAAGGAAATGTAGAGAAGTACAAGTGGTCTCCTAATGAATACTATTTCTTTGATTCATCAATGTGAGTAAAACATTCTTTGCCAGGTACTCTCATATTTGTCTTAATTTAGACCTTTATAATTATATTTAATTCCATGTGATCTTCCCAAGCCTTTTAAGGATGATCTGAGTCTCACTTTTATACTAAAAATCTCTGATACTAGATTATTTGGGTTTATTAAATTCCATGATCTCAATGTGCTTTTAAATTATGAGTGCTCAAGTTTATCTAGTAATTTAAATATAGGCAAATTATTGGTTAAATTTTTAGATATTTCATCATTTTCTTAGTTAATCCCTCAATCATAAACATTTGACTGGTTTTCCAAAACATAATCAACACACACTTGACCTTTCAAAGGGCGCATGTAGAATTATTGCTGCATATCATTCACAAAGGTCAAGAATGCTTGAATTTAATTTGAGTTCATTACTAGGCTAAATGAAAACAAGCTATAATTATAAAAAATATAATGTGTTTATAGCTATATGTTGCATATATTCCCTCAATTTTCACATGTAGAGACTTGCTTTGTAAGGTGTTAATGAAGATCTGTATTTTGGAAAGGTTATCTACAACTAGAATTTGCTGCATTTTTATTTATAATGTTATTTCATTCTATTTAGGGAAGTATTATAGTATTTATAGTTCCTTGTAACTGAGTGTTTCTTAAAAAATACAGCATTTATAGAATAAGTAAATTTCAATGGCATTCATATCTACAAAGAAAATCCTAAATTCTGCATCCAATAAAATGCCTCTTAAGTTCTGGTCTTTTTGTTCCTTAGTTTCACCTCCTTCAAGTTTCCAAATACTGAACATTCTAAAGTATTTATTTTCAGAATCACTAATTTCTTATACACCTCCATGCCTTTAAACCTACTATTTCTGCTGCTTCAAACGCTCTTCTGATTGATTTTTCCCTTCCTGCCTTTTCTTTCCATTATCTCAGTATATACTAGATACAGTAACCTATTATTGAACTCACCTATATTATTTTAGTAAATCAAATAAAAACATATTTTGCCTTATACACCTGCTATAGGCCTAGACAGACTGAATAAATTCAAATACAAATAGATATGTAAGAATTCCTATCATATCACTCACCTGTTTACTAGAATCTTCTTATTAAGATGATGTCTATATCTTAAATAACGTTCCAGGCTAGTGAGAAGATTCAGAAACTATAGAGATGAATAGAAATTTTGATTGCAGAATAAAGTGAAAATATATTTAAGAAGTATAGACTTGTGAAAGTAAGAATGGACAAAGACAGAAAAGTAGCCAAGGCTAGATTGTGAATAACCTTTCATGAAATTCAGCATTGCTAGTATTTTATCCTCTGAGTAGGTGATAGAACACCACTGAAGATTATCCATGTTGTTGAAGGAGCTATTTTCATTTAGCATGGGGTATAGTTTAAATTGATACATTTAATATTTTACACAGAATGAAATCTACTGAAAATTAATGGATAATACTTATCAGTATGTTTAGTAAATATCTGATGCATTTTTGTCTGTCCAGCATCAATTCCACTTATGCAAACAGAATTCTATTTTTTTTCTTTATTGAACTGACCATTTTCTCACTCCTTCCATACAGTTGAACAGGGCTGACCCAACTCCTAGCTGTATGCATAAGGCCATGATCCAGACGGAAAAATAAGAGCAGCTTGTTACATTGTATAGAGTCACTAGATATTTGATGTCCCAAAGGAAGGAAGCTTTGGAATTTTCCCTAGAACCATCAAGAAAGTGAAGTTCTGTTTTTCTAGGGCCTTGATAACCTGCAGCATTCAGCAATTATTTTAACAGCTCATGGGAGAGTTTGCCTGAGCATGAAGTTAAAATACAGGAAACAAAAGAAATCAGAGGAGTTATAGCTGAGGCCATGGTGATATGATTAAACCCCTGGATAAATTTTAGCCTAAAGCCACATACCACTCAAAGTTTCTTCACTAATATAGAGAATTTTCATCATGACAATGCTGTATTTTTTAAAAGGTTCATAAATGAATAATACATTAAAACATTTGATCAGATTTGAGCGAGCTCTTAACATCTGTGAAAGTGACAACAAATTTTAAAATAATTTAGTAAGGACTTGCATAGTCTAAAAAAATACCATCACTGGGTATTTAAATACTGGAAATATTTCTAAACATTTTACTATGGAGTTCTCTTACTTAAGTCACTTATCAATCAGTTAATAGCATTATTAGAACATGACTCCAGAAGTCCTCTTGAAGAATTCCTAGACGGTGGTTCTTCTTTTTTCCAACCTTGCTTAAAGCCAAGTTATGGAATCTTAAACTTCTGGCCAAGATTTAGTGACAGAACTAGATTTCTTTCCTGTCTTGAACAACTAGAAAACTAGACAAAACATATAAGACAACAGCTATTAGTACTAGACACAAAAGCAGTTCAGAACTATGGTTTCTGAAAACAAGAAAACAAATGAGATGAGCCCTATAATCACAACAGCTGATTGGGAGGCCACTTCTAAGGTGCAGTGCATGGAGGGCAACACAGAGTCTGGAGAAATTTATGGGTTAAGAAATCTTAGTTAAAAAATAAGAAAGGTCAGTGAAGACATACAAATGACCAACAGGCACATGAAAAAATGCTCAGCATTGCTAACTGTCAGAGAAATGCAGATCAAAACTACAATGAGGTATCACCTCACACCAGTCAGAATGGCCTTGAAAAGTCTACAAATGATATATGCTGGAGAGGGTGTGGAGAAAAGGGAACCCTCCTACACTGTTGGTGGGAGTATAGATTGGTGCAGCCACTATGGAGGACAGCATGGAGTTTCTTTAAAAAAACTAAAAACAGACTTACCATGTGATCCAGCAATCCAACTCCTGGGCATATACCCAGAGAAAAATAAAATTCAAAAAGACACATGCACCCCAATGTTCATAGCAGCATACAATAGCCAAGACATGGAAACAACCCAAATGTCCATCAACAGATAACTGGATAAAGAACATGTGGTACATATATACAATGGAACACTACTTAGCCATAAAAAAGAATAAAATAATGCTATTTGCAGCAACATGGATGGACCTGAAGATCGTCATTCTAAGTAAAGTGGGCTGGAAAGAGAAAGAAAAATGCCATATGATATCACTTGTATGTGGAATCTAAAATAATAATAATAATAATAATAATAATAATAATAATAATGACACAAATGAACTACTTACTATTTATAACTTAGATGATTGATTTCTTGAATATGTGTAAGCACATTTGACTGTCCTTTATGACTGGATTACCACATTCTGTTGATTCTTATTTTGTGGTTGGCTTTATTCCTTTGATAACTTTGTAAGTTTAAAAAGCTAAAGCTCTAATCTGTTCTTAGAAACAATGATCAGTACATATATATGCAAACTAAAAAAATGTGCAGTATATTGTATATATGTATTTACATGCAATATAATATATATGTGCAGTCAAACTGTAATAATTCTACCTAATAAAATTGAAAAAGGAAAAAAAAATAAGAAAGGTCAAAAGAGCTAATGTTTGTGACACAGGGTACCAAAGAGAAGGAAGTTGCCTGGAGAAAGGTCCTCAGAAATCTGCAGATAAGTCTTATCATGACTGATTCGTACATGTGTGAAAGGACGCCATACCAGTTTAGAGAAAGACTTTCAAAAGGAATAGGAAGAACAATTCTAGGATTTCAAATAGGGCTGGAGAATCTTCATGTATCCAGCAAGAGTGGTAATACCTTATAACACATAGGTCACTGGGTAGAATCGTAAGGTTTCAAGGGTGGAAATGTCTTCTTATTCCTATACTTATTCTAGGTAACTTAACTGCAAGCAAGAAACGTAATTCAATTTTATTCAAGGAATACAAAAATCCAGCACTCAAAAACATAACGTTCACAGTGTATGTTATCCAAACCAAGATTACCAGGCATGCAACAATCAGGAAAATATGACTCATAGCCAGGAGAAAAATCAGTCATTAGAAATAGATCCAGGAATGACAGAAATGATGCAACTACTAGACAAGAATTTTAAAAGAGCTATTATAAATATATGCTGTACATGTTCAGGAATATAAAGGAGAACATGAGTAGGTTAAAGAAGGAAAAGGACAAAGAATTTGAATAAACACTTCACTAAAGAATATATATGGTTGACTATTAAGCACATACAATATGCAAATTAAAACCACAACAATATGACTACACACCTAGATAGACTGAAATTTAAAAGACTGACAATGAATTATATTGGCAAGGATTGAGAATAACTGGGAGATACACATATATATTTCTGGTGGGAATGTAAAATCCCTTTTGGAAAAGAGTTTTGCAGTTTATGATAAGGTTAAATAGTCACTTAACGTGTGTCCTAGAAAATCCACTCCTAGGTATCTACTGAAGGAAATGAAAATCTATGCTCATTAAACAAAAATTATAGGTTGATGCTTACAGATTTTCTATCTTAAATCTAAAAATTCAACAAAACACATGTATCTTCATTGTTTGGTGGATAGATTTACATCGTCCTGGTATAGCCATATAATGTATATAGTGGACTATTACAAAGCAATTAAAAGAAATGGACGGGTACTTACAACACAGGTGAATCTCAAAAGCATATGCCAAGTCAAAGACACCAAACACAATAAAGTATGCAAACTTTGATTTCATTTACATGGTATTCTAATAAAGTCAAAACTAGAGGAACATAAAACATCAGTGGTGTTCAGAGTCTGGTAGTCAAGGAGGGGTCAAAGGGAGGATTTTGATTGCAAAGGTTCAGTGGGGGAATAATTTAGGGTAAAAATATTCTATATAATGGCTATGTTCCTGGTTACGTGATCGTATACATTTTACAAAACTTACCAAGTTCTGCATTTAAAACTAGTTACTTTTATTGTATATAAATTCAACTTCAATAAAGTCAATTAAGATTAGGATTCCAACCTGTGAATTTGGGGGAAACACAAACATTCAGATCATAGCATATAGGACAAAAGTATAAAACCCCACTATATTGCTGTTTACAAGAGACTCAAATATAAGGACACAAAGTTTGAAAGTAAAAGAATGGAAAGAAATTACATGAAGCCAATAAAAAACTGGTATAGTTCTACTAGTTTTAGATGGAACAGGGACTTGAAGGCACAAACCATTCCTAGAGATAAAAGGAGTGTTACATTAAGACAAAAAATTCAGGGAAGAGAAAACATTGGGAAGATACAACAGTTTTATGTTAGTATCTGCCTAGTAACATAGCTCAAAAGTTGGCAAACATCTGCAGAATTCAAAGGAGAAATATAAAATTTACAGTCATGACTGGATAAAGAATATGTGGTATATTTATACAATGGAATACTACTCAGCCATAAAGCCCGACAACATAATGCCATTTGCAGCAACATGGATGCTCCTGGAGAATGTCATTCTAAGTGAAGTAAGCCAGAAAGAGAAAGAAAAATACCATATGAGATGGCTCATATGTGGAATCTAAAAATCAAAAACAAAAACAAACAAAAACAAAGTGTAAATACAGGACAGAAATAGACTCATAGACAGAGAATACAGACTTGTGGTTGTCAGGGGGGTGGAGGGTGGGAAGGGATAGACTGGGATTTCAAAATTGTAGACTAGATAAACAAGATTATGCTGTATAACACAGGGAAATATACACAAAATGTTACAATAACTCACAGAGAATAAATGTGACAATGAGTGTGTATATGTCTATGAATGACTGAAAAACTGTGCTGAACAATGGAATTTTACACAACATTGTAAAATGATTATAAATCAATAAAAAATGTTAAAAAAATTTACAGTCATGATGAGAGATTTTTTACACCTCTCTCTGAGTAACAGGACAAGCAGGCTAAAAATTAGTAAAGATATAGATTTAAACAGATTAACAAGCATTCTAACTCATATGGATAGAATACTTCACCAATGTATAAAGGATGCATATATTTTGTCAAGCACACATGAAACATTTTCAAAAACTGACGTACACAATGTTAAATGTCAATTATGTTTCAATAAAGCCGGGGGAGGGGGTGGACAAATACGCTGGACCAAAAAGCAAGTTTCAATAAATTTTAAATAACTGAAATTAAATTAGAAATTAATAATAATAAATACCAAGAAAATTCCTATTATATTCATTTACAAATACATTTTAAAATCATGGTTCAAAGAAGAAAGTATTTTCAACTGAATGATAATGAAAATACTACATTATCAAAACCAGAGGAATATTGCTTAGGCAGTGCTTCGAGAAAAATTTATAGCCTAGAAAGATATTTCAGAAAATCAAAAAACCTGGTAATCAATCACCTAAGCAACAACTCAGAAAGTTAGAACAATCTAAATAAATCACAAAGAAAAGTAATAAAGAGCAGAAATTTACAAAATGAAAAAAATTTTAAAGCTGATTAAAATCAACAAAATTATATTAAAATATAAGATGAATGTGATTGTCATTTATATGACAGTATAAAAATAGCAACATCAGAGATGATCAAAAAAACTAAGTAAATGCATTTACCAACAAGGCATTAGGAGCTGATTGAAGGTTATGCTGAGAAGGTAACAGTTTCAGGTTTCTTAGCTTTAGGTTTCCTCTTTCATATCCCACTTCAATTTTACATATTCTAAACTCTATAAAAAATGTTATGATAAATATTTGATTTTAAATGTTTATAGGAACCCCCAAATATATGGAGTGTAAGAGTCTAAATTGTGGATTACTATGTTTTTTAAGGTATATTTTAGATATATTAGTCTAACAGAATGGTCAGCATATTAGAGTTTTAGATTAGTGGCTATACCACTTACAAGGCATGTATTTTTGTGGGGAAGGGAGTGGGTACTATTTCTTCGGGACTAAAGTGTCTCATCTATAAAATGAAAATAATAATAATTCTCATATTGCTCAAGATTATATTGTGATGATCAAGCAACTTAATTGTAAGTGACTTACAAACCATAAAGCTCTATACAAACATTTAAAAGTAAGGTGGTGTAGAAATTCAGTTAGAATGCTGGACTCATTAAGATATGGGTTTAACACGTATCTTTCTAAGGTTTAATTTCCTTATCAATACATGAAGGAATAATAAGGTCTACAATCTACAGTTGTTTTGTTACATAAACATGAAAATAGAGAGTACCTGAAAACAGCAAGAAATCAAAACCATTACATGTTTTTGTTAGTATTTTTATTAGCTGTAGTACACTACTACTACTACACTTATAGTTTCTAAGATCTTCTATCTTTTTCCATTTTGTTCTCTATAGAAGGAAGGAAGTCTTTCCCTTTTATAAAGAACATTTGTATGATTTGTGTCCCTGAATTTTAAATAACATATACTTTAGCAATTTAATATACTGTGCAATTCTCAAATATTAAAATATTGACACTGCTAAGTACATTGTAGGAAGAAAGGTTCTTGGCATTCCAGGGGAAAAAGGCTTAAACTCTTAATAGAACCTAAGTTAATTCTAATGGGTTGAATTTAATAATTAATGTAAAAAATATACATTTTATATGGCGTTGCTCATAGAAATTAAGGTTATTTGCATTCATTATTTAGAAGTATTTTATGGAATAATTTAAGTGAGATAAAGATCTTGAAAGACACTTTTAGTAGTCTTAATTCTATTCATATCTTTTGCTTCTTTTACATCTTAAGTCAGTGTGAAAGTGACCCAATTTAGTAACTATACTTTTTTTTCAACAATTAAAGGCATTGTAAGACATCTTTGGCACTACTCTATACTTACCGGAATGGTTAATTTTATGTGTCAACCTGAGTAATCTAAGTGATGCCCAGATAGCCAGTAAAACATTTCTGGGTGTGTCTGTGAGGGTGTATCAGAAAAAGATTAGCATTTGAATCAGTCAACTGAATAAAGATGATCTGCCATTACCAATGTGGGTGGGCATTATCTATTTCTTTGAGTGTCTGAATAGAATAAAAAACTGAGAAAAAGTACATTTTCACTCTCCTTTCCAGCTGTGACATTCATCTTCTTTTGCCCTTGGACATCAGTTTCTTGTCTCAGGCCTTCACACCCTAGGACTTACACCAGGGTAAGTCATGGAGCAAACATTTCTCTAGTGGATCACAAGAAGTTACAATGTGATAAGACATTCCTTGAGCCCTCAATCCATGAATTTTGTCAATACAAGCAATAGCACAATATGCTGGTTACTGACATAGAACATATACTGCATTCCAGAGGGTCCTTATTATTGTCTTACAATGTACTGTTACCCATCTGGGGCCATAACTAAGTCTTCTAAAGGCTGTATCACCATTCTAAAGGCCAGCTATTATAAGATGGTTTGGAAAAAAAATAAGACAAGTATGTAGTCAGTTTTCAAGATGGCTCCCAGTAAACTTGCCTCCTGGTATTATACCATATGTAGCTCTTTCCTGTGTTGTACCAGATCAGTTTTTCTGGGTGAACAACAAAATACTACATGGATTATGGTATGTCACTTCTGGGACTAGGTTATAAAATTCTGTGGCTTCCTGTTGGCATGCCACTTGATCTAGGAGAAATCTTGTTATGAGCAGCCCAAAAAAAGAGTCTCAAATAGCAAAGAACTGAAACCTCCTGCCAACAGCCATGTGAGTGAGCTTGGAAGCAAATCCTCAAGAGAGACACTTGTGAGAGACACTCATGAGACATCCTGAGACATAACCACTAGCTGCTCCTCAATTTCTGACCTCCAGAAAATGTGTAGAATAACATGTGTTGTTTTAAATCTATAAGTTTGGGGTACTTGTTACATAGCATTAAATAACTGATACAAGCAGTGACTTCCATGATCATGATCTATACTTCACTTACTGAAAATGTGTTCCTAGTTCAGAAGCTATTCCATGTGGAATGACAGGGCAGGGAACAAGGCCTTCTCTAAGTTCATAGAGTGGCAGAAGTATTGACAGTAGGAAAGACAAATCCATATTGAGAGTAAGTTTACTTCAGTGAGAACAAAGTGCTCCTCTTCATGGTGGGCATATTCTGTGCAACAACCTACCACCATATGAGTAGCTGAATCTTCCCTCTATATTTCGCCCACCCATGTACAGAAAAGGTGCCATTTCTGCAGCTCAGTGATGGTCAGTTCAAGTCTTTAATCATTTTTAGAACTTAGATTATTAATCTCCAACTATGTTTAAGTGTGTCTCCTAGCAGCCTGTAAGTGGATATAAAAATGTTTATTCCAGCAGATTGCCCCTTGACAGTCTGAAAACCAAGAGAAAGTTGTAACAAAGATGACTCTCATCATATATATTAGAATATATATATCATCATAGATATTAGAATACTCTTACACAGATATATCTTTACTGATAAAAATCTATTGTCAAGGGAAAAATATTAATATAGATCTTTGTCTACTGCAATGTAGCAAGCAAGACTAGATATAGTTTTTAAATAATTGTATACAAAAATAGTGCAAATATTTTATAAATGTAATTTTATTTTTTTCCAGTCACATTCTTTAAGATTTTCATTAAGCTTTAAAACAAATGAATCAGTTTATGCTTATGAAATCACTTATGTTTATGAAAATGGAAAATAATGCAAAAAGTATTCAACATTAATTAATTGAATATTTGATAGTGGAAATTTATTTTGTACTTGTAAGGCTTATGTAGCAATGGAAAATATCAAACTGACCTCAGAACTTGTTTCATTTATTTTTTAAATAATTAATTTCAGTTGTTAAATAATCCATTTTTCTTTGTAAGAGAAAAAAAGTCAAGTTTTATATGGTAATTATTGTTTTTCTGTGTTTGGATATAGGATAAAATAGAGAGTAAAAGTTTATTTTTCATAAAGGCATGTATATACCTATATATTTTCAATGTTATTTTTACCCACTATTTATAGTATTTTATATATTTGTTTCATATCAAAATAATCTATACAGCATATACTATATATACACTAATATATTAAATTATCATTCAGCCCAAATTATATATCACTCACATTATTATAAATATTGGTTTTAAAGTAATAAAAGGATTGTTTTTGAATACTTTTTTGGAAAAAAATCTGTGGATTATTGCTTTGTTGCATTAAGTTTATTCTGTATTTAGTACATTTCAGAGGCAAATGTACTATCTTCTGTCAAAGCCTTCCTCCAATTGTTATCAAGACTCATCTTCTTAAAGGCAATTCTTACAGACAAAAATGGAAGCATTAGCTTGTTTTTAGAGGAAGGTTAAAAATATAGCCATACTGAAAAGAAATATCAATTATTTTATTTGCAGAATTAGAATTCAATGAAATTTTAATATGCTAATTTCCTCAAAGATTCATCTTTTGGAATAAATGTTACATTCTATGACTAATTCCTATATTTGTTTCAAAATTGATGAATATTCAATCTGAGTGAGTAGTAAGATATAGACAGAGCATTTACCAACAAGAACTTAAAATTTATGGGTCTGGACAAGGGATATGTTGGTAGGAACTGATTGTGGGGAAGATAAATAGTTAAGCAGTCTCTATTCAAAATGTGAGTTCCATTATAGCAAAGCATTTTGTCTCTGTTGATGTAACTAAGACCACACCTGGCATATAACTGAAACTTCAATAAATATTTTTGAATGAATAAGTTAATACTGCATATAAGTCAGACTTTTCAATTTTTCAGTTTTAGTCAGCTCCACCTGCACCCCACCACCACCACCACCCTGCCACTGCTCAAGTTATCTACAACTACAGTATTGTGTAGTTGGTTTGTTCAAAGTAGGACCCACATGGATAGATTTGGAATCTCTGGTACAAAGCCCATTTACTCTTATGTTGGAAGAGACAGTGTATAAGACCCACTAGTAACATCTGTTGACAGCAGGAAAAATTGATGTGCTTTCACTCTGATGCATAATTTGTTCTGATCTACAAAAATTTAGAAGTTGAAAAGTTCTAGGTAGTAAATGTAATTTATTACACACTTACATTGTTTACAATTTAAAAGATTGTGTAGGAATGACAAGATTTAAGTTTTAAACCAGTTCTTTGGCTGAATCATCATGTTAACGTGTTCACTGAATACTCCTGCATCTTGTTTATTCCACACATAACAATATATCACAAATCCTGCTTAAAAACAAAGAGAGCTATTGTATAAAAGTAGGTACGTACTTTTTGGTATGTGAAATACTTTAGTCAAGTTATAGATGAAAAATCAAAGGTACTCTGAATATGAATATAAACTTTATTTTATCCATTTAAGTTATTCCACAGTTATTAAGAACCTGCCACATTATGGACTAGACCATGGGGTAATATTCATTGACGAAAAGTGCTTATCTTAGGATACTATAATTAAATGGTGGTATAATTAAATGTGCTCCTGTGCGTGTGTAGAGGGGAGTTGGAATGTGGAAGGTGAGGAGGCGCTGTAGGGAACAATTAAATTTTAAAAAGTGATTAGAACTATGATTCTGGTTAAAATATGCATACTAAACATCATTGGGGCACAGAAGAAAAACTTTTATGGAACTAGTAAAAAATTAACTCTAGAACAAACAGTATCAAATTAAATAACAAAGTTATCTTAAACTGGCTTATAGAATAAGTAATAAAGTCAATTTATTAAGTAAAACTTTATCATTTCAATATCTCTTCTAACTACTTGATATATATATCATCTGGTTTTAAGACTACATTTTGCCATGGTAGTGAAGATATCCATTTAGCTGTGCTACCTTGAATATATGTTAAATTTTTCTGGGCTTCAGGTTTCTCACCTGGATACTGAGTGAATGTGTTGGGGTATAGTTTTTCCATGATTACGTTCAGTTAACTACGCTGATGATTTTTTTTTTTAATTTTTCTTTTTTTTCGCTAGAGAATGACCATAGGACTAGTTCATTTTAAATGCTCAATTTACCAGAATGTTATATTTTAAAGTTCTAAGACCATAGGCTTAATATGTGTTTAAATATTTCAAAAATCACAATAATTGTGTAATGTGAAAAAAATATGGTAGTAGTAATATAACTTGTGGCCTAAATGTATATGCTGCTTTTTCTTCAAATTCCTTACTTTTACCACAGGTCACAAACACCACTCATCTGGCAAACAGCAGAAGAATGAACTAGACAGTATTTATAAAAATATAGATTCCTGATCACAGTATTTAGAAATTCATATTCCTAAATTTAGGTTTAGCTACAGTAATCTATAATTTTAAAGAGCATTATCAGCAGATTTTGGCAGGTGGTTAGATTTGAGAATCTGTAACATTTCTATATTTACATAATACTTACTTTGTTAAAACTGATGATAAAATATAGGTCCAAGATTATTAAATCTTCAACAAAGTCACATGAAATTTGAGGAACAAATCATGGCTAATATAAGAATTCCACTGATCTTTGAAAATGTGGGAATTTATTTGAATATCAATTACTGATTTTATAAATATACTATCATCTGAATTATTTATTTAAATTGTGAAAAATTCATATTAGACTATAACATATTCATGTAATTCATTATAAAAGCTCTGTAATATACACAAAGTGCATATAAAACTTATAAAAGCTGATGTGTTTCAGGGTTTAATCTACTTTCACAAAAAAATCAAAGTATTCCTTATTGTTTTAGGAGTTACATATACCATAAAAGAGCAACCTTAACTAATTTCTGGAATAACATATAGAAAACAAATGTCTTAAATTCTTTGAGGAATATGTTTTGAAAATTTAACATTCAAATAATTTCTGTTTTAAACCACTACAACAAAACAACAGTACCAAAATCCCTATGTTGAGTTATTCTGTTTAGTACATAGCCACAAACTCTAAATTATTGATATCCTAAAGTCACTTCTAGAAGTCTTCCCTATCCTGGTCTTTAAAATCAACCAAACCTTTCTGATTCAGTACATAAGTATATAAATCTAATAAGCTTATGAAGGCGGGGGAGATTTGTTCAGTCTGCATTAGAAAGTAGGTCTAGAGATTTGACTCAGTACTCATTTTTTTAAATTAAATATATTTGATATGTAACAGTGTATAAGTTTAAGATGTACAGTTTGCTACTCTGATACATTTATACCTCATAATCTGGTTGTGATGCAGCAATATTTATTACACTATATAATTATACTATAATATTATTATTTATATTCATTATACTGTGCATTAGATGCCTACTTACTCTTATTACCATCTTGCCCTCCCATCTCGGGTTTTTAGATATCCTATACAGTTCCCCTTGATCACATTTATTTACTGTACTGAAACTTCAGGCTTATAGGATAGCTATCACTTTCCTTCATTTTAAAGCCTATAGAATTTTGTTAGACTATGTATCCTTGACTTTTCTGTGAGCATTTTGTATTATTCACATTTATTTTTTATTACCAATTTTCTGCTGTCTAGGACTAAGACAGCACTTTAACCTCAAGATCAAGTGTCAGAATATTCATAGTGTCCTCTAAAGTACTGGAATCAGTTCATATTTAAAGCTCTTTGAACCCACACCCATATCCCAAGGTCTCAAAGGATATGTGATGATCTGTATATGTCCAAATCATCTCAAATTAGGATTTCTTGCTTTTATAGAATTTTTAATCCTGAATATTTTGTTGTGCCCCTCTTTCCATCCCCTTTAAATACCATTTCACAATGTTGATCACCTCCTTGAAGACTGTATTGTTCCAAAAAGGTGTGCTAGGTATTTTAAGAGTACAGAGAAATATTACAATGTAAAACAACATAACAAATAGTGTATGGCTAAATGACAGACTTCACCTAACATTTGGTTCTAGTCTCTGACTATTTTTACCATAAAGAATCCTCACTCAAGTCTTCAATGGTATGATCTCTGCCATTTCACTACCTTCCCACAAAAATCTTGTTGCATTTTTAGGCAAAGCATTTCAATCTAAAGTGGCCACTGAGATACTACATCTAAATAAAATCCAAGTTCCATACTAGAAAAATCATGTTGACAATTTCTAAAGCAAAAACTTCTGAATATTTCCCTCATTTCTTTTCCATCTGTAAAATGAATTTTGCATTTCTCTTAACTATCTCCTGTTATTCTCTCTTTACTTGGCTATGATGCCATTTCTATTAAAAAAAAAAAAAAAGGTTCCAATTCTCTCATTCCCAGAGAGATTTCCTCCTCTCCAAATTATCTGTAACAATCCCTGTTCCAGTCTACGCAAATGTTATCAGAAGAAACTGGAGAACAGCAATCTAAGATAACAGTTGTAATTAAAAAAAATAAACTTAAATAACTTAAATATTTTATTTACTTGACTCTATGTCCCAATTTTTAATACTTTGACAGTACCCATAGGATAAAAGTGAATGCTATTTGTCTAGTATTTCCAGACCTTCTACAGGTCAATTTTATATGCTCCTTATGTTGCTCCAGGCTGTTTGCTCACTGCTGTCCTGAATGAACCATGGACATTCCTGTCCATTGCATTTCCTTCTGCATCTGCTTGTCTTACGCTTTCCTTTATTTATCAACTAAATATTATTCATTTTTTCAGACTCAGTGTACTTCTACCACTATCAGTATTTCTTTCTCAGATAGTGTAGTTCATAAATTTTCCCTAATTAAAAATAGGAAAATGGATTTAGGCAAGTTAGCTGTAGATTCAGGTTTTAATAACTCTAGATGAGTGGCCCACCACCAAACTCTAAGAACAATGAATCCACCACCAAACACCACTGTTAAGTATTAGGAAGAAAGGATGCAGAGAACACTTATTCAAGTTTTATTTCCAACCTCAAATAACTATTTAGAACAATAAAACCCTATAAAAATATTTAAAAATATTTGACTCTATGTTGAAGTTACTGTTTTTGGTTCTACTGGTTGAAAGGTATTTTCCAAATGTATTCTCTTATTTGTATTCATCAACACAATTAATTACTAACATACTGATACTTATACTAAAAGGTAAACTGACTGTTACCTTACCTTAAAGAAAAATCAAAAATTAAAAGCAGGTTTAAATAATTGAAAGCAATGTGCAGTAGTAATGGACATTTTAAATTGTAGATACTTGAAGATATTTTGGAATCCTTGTTTATATTTTTAAATGAAGTTTGATCCAATATTTCATAATAATACAGACAGGTGTTATCTGTCTTAGCTTTGCAATTAAACACCACAAAAAAACTGCACTTCATATTCTGACATTTGTTTCTGAGTGATATGGTGGTATTTTCAGTTATGTAACTTTAAGCGATAACAAGCTGCAAATACTAAAAATAAAATCAATATTCATATGAGAATAAAATAAATAAATTCCAAAAGACACATACATCTCTGTTACAGAGTTGAAGTGACTTACTATAGTAGAAGTCATTTTTTATGAAATAAGATTAATCTAGTATAAAAGTTAATTATGGGTACATAAGCAATAATTATTAATTACAATCCCATCCCTTTTAGGTTCATAATTTATTGTGAACCTAACTTGGAGTTCTGATTACTTTTCCTTACATTTATCTGCAAAACTTCCATTTCTCAGGTGTTCTTTAAAATTATGTATTTAACATCTCTTAGTGGATACATTTCCTTTGTAAATAATCTTCATAGGCCCATTAATTCTATCATTTCCATCAAGATTTTATTTCCTATTATCATAAAAATGGACATTGACTTAAGCAATATTCTATCTTTATTGATATCAACAGCTTCTAACTTTTAGCATATCATCCAGGTCAGAATTTTTTTTAAATGTGAGCTAGATGCACTTTGAAAATATAAGTTAGGTAAGAAAAGGGTTGAAATAGAAGGACAATTGAGATGTATTCTATGAATAAGGCAATGGAAATGTTATTTAATAAGGATTGTTATATAGTAATTAAATATTTTGACAACACATTATAGACTTAGCTACACTGTTATATGGACATTAAATTGTGTCTCTGTTTTTAAAAATAACATATTTTTGGTTCTTACCAAAGAATGTCCACTATAGATGTTCGTAACCTACCCCGACTCTACACATCACCATTTTTGTTTTTTTCATTCCCTTTACTATTTTCTGCTGTTAAAGTTCAGCAAATGGTTTTTTCATTCATAATGAGTATTGCTTTATTTCAAATTTCTCTAGTCACATTTAATCTGTTTTGGAGTTAGCCTAGAGTACTTGTTTTCAGTCCTAAATCAAGGTGACCCTTGCTTATTTAGGGCCTCTCAATATAGTATCTTCTGGTTATAGAAATTATTCTGTGAAACAGAATTTTAGAAAGCAGCAAACCAAATAATCTTTTACAGACAACCGGATTAGCACTTTTATTCAGCCTTTGGCTAGGAGCCTGAGATAAGCCAGGACCAAAAAAGTCTGTAATGGAGTATATGGAATGTGACGGTTAGCATGCTTCTTGGAATTTACATATTCAGAGTCATTTACTTTATCATGAAATGAACAAAAGAAGTACACAATAAATCTGATTATCAGTGGAACTCAAAAATATGCTATGATAAAATCTATCTTTCTTTAGTGGAGCATAGTTTTGAGTCCTTAATGGTCATCTGTAATGAAGGAAAGTCTTTATCTGTCTTCTATTGTTCATTTACATTACTATTACAATTACATTCACACAGCTCTGCTCAATCAGACTTTCCTTATATCTGATCTTACTTCATGTCTTAGTCTACTTGGACTGTCATAACAAAATGCCATAAACTGGCTGGCTTAAACAAAAGAAATTTATTTTCTCACAGTTTCCGGAGCTGCAAGTCTGAGATCAAGGTACCAGTATGGTTCGGTTTCTGGTGAGAGCTCTCTTCCTGGCTTGTAAATGACTGCCTTCTTGCTGTGTGTCTACCTGACTTTTCTCTGGTATCTGTACATGGAGAGAGGGAAAAATCTCTCTCTTCCTCTTCTTATAAACTCATCAATCTAATGATCTCATTTAACCTAATCCTCCTAAAAACCTATCTCCAAATACAGTCCCACTGGGGATTAAAATCTAACATATGACTTTGTGAGGAAACAAGTCAGTCCATAACACTCCAATTTACCTCCAAAACCTGCTGTCTTTTTAGTCTACCCCTCAATGTGCATGGTTCAAAGTGAATTGCTATACTCTTACTGATAGAAAGACTCCCACCTTGTAAAGTGGGAGGGAAATCACACTGCCTTTTGCCCACATAAACCCAATAGCTAAGTCTAAGTTCATTTGTTTCCTGTAGTTCTTGTTCCATTTCTAATACTCCTGATGTTTCCCACCATCCTGAAGCATCTGGTCTGACAGAACAGTGGAAACCTGGCTAATACAAGTGGTCTTAATTTATGAGTTAGATAAATTTATTATAAGTGCACATAACAGAAACTTCTTCTAGCTAGTTAAATTAATGAAGCAAATTATTGGTATGCTCCTGCAGTATGAAGCATATTAGAAGAAAGAGCTGAATTATCATAGCTAAGGATATGATGAAACCAGTTCCCTCAGAGGGGACTCAGCAATAGAAATTCATGGGCCTTCTCTTCAGAACCTGTAGAAATGACGTTCAAATCTAGTGACATTTCATTTTTGTTTTTACTAGTGGAAAATATTGAATATGTATTTTTTTACTTTTACATCCGGTCCATTTGGCTAAGATACACACCTCTGAGCTAATCAACAACTGTCAAGTCAGTAGGATTACACAGCATATAGCCTCCTTACTGGGGACTAATCTCAAAAAGTCAGCAGTCAGTCATGAGCTGGAAAGCCAGTCCAAGAGATATCTATGTTGACTGCACAGAATTAACAGACATAAAAGAAAGAAATATGTCAAGTATGGTGAATAGTTAAAAAAACGGTTATCATTAGACACACATAGCTTTTGCTAATTATAAAGGAAAAAAAAACTCAAAATGAAACTATCTAAAGCATTGCATTCTTTTCTATTAAGTGGTGACTTAATATGACAGTCATTATTACCATAAAGTACTTTCAACCTTAAAAAAGTAAGTATGCAATTAGGTCAATATAACTTTCTTTCATGGTCAAAACAGATAGGGTAAACCTACTCAATTTACTCACCCTTAGCCCAATCTTTTGACAAATCCCACTAAGTTACCCAAATAAACCTAATTTCCTAAGGCTTTGCTCTGCCCAATAGATTTGTTTTTTCTAACTGAAATACAGTCAGTT
This sequence comes from Camelus dromedarius, assembly GCF_036321535.1. NCBI lineage: Eukaryota > Metazoa > Chordata > Mammalia > Artiodactyla > Camelidae > Camelus > Camelus dromedarius. The sequence continues at coordinate 77,177,408 of NC_087439.1, forward strand.
TACAAATGTGTCAATTTCTGGTGTATAGCATAATGTTTCAGTCATACATACATACACATATTCCTTTTCATATTCTTTTTCATTATATGTTACTGCAAGATATTAAATATAGTTCCCTGTGATATAAAGAAGAAACCTATTGCTCATCTATTGTATATTGCCCAATGGATTTTGAGCATGTTCAGCCTTTAGAGGCATTCATGTCAGTGTGCTCAGTGTAATGCAACAAAAATCTCTCTGAAGGCCCAATTCCCTAAACCTGCTAAGGGAGGTTCCTGGATTTTCTCACTCCTTACAATGGAGATAACAGCATTCGGCATGAATTCTAGGATCTATTAGTACAGCCTGGTGGGTAGTCACACAAAACAGTATATGACCATAACATCCTAGGATGTTGTAGTGATAGTTTTAAATTCTACGTTTTTGTCAGAACTTGTGTTTTCCACACTTTCCATCTAAATTCAATTTTGTGACTTCTATTGTGTATTATTAAAATGAAGAAAATGCTTTATTTAGTTAAGACTTGAATATTTTCACTCAATCTTGTAATCTATGTGAATATATGTGTACATATGTATATGTGTGTATACAAACACATCCTTTAAATGAAATGTCTAGAGCAATATTATCTAATACATCCATTACCTTTTTAAAACATGGTATTTAGAAAATTTAAGATTATATAGGTGGTTCCATTACTTTTCTGTTGGACAGTACTGGTATAAAATTAAAGCATTTGTTATGTAAATGTTTAAAGCAAATGTCTTTCTAATGAACAGATAAAAATCTGAATTACTGTTGATAAAATGCTAATTATGTAAATTTATTATTTTTTCTGCTCAAAACTGGCATTATCACTTCACAATTATGGTTTAATTCTGTCGTAAGGTGTGTACTCATAGGATTTGCTGATGAAATTATTTTTAATTAAAGAAAGTGTTACCAGTACCAGTAAGAGTATACTTCTATTCTGTACCAATTAAAAGATATTTTTAATACTGGGAAAATATTGCTATAATGAATAGCAGATGCCAAATACGAAGCCAACTTGCTACTTAAAAATACATATTTTTATGTTGGAGCCAATCAAATGGTATTTCTTCCTCTGAGAAAACCCCACTCATCCTTGCACTTGCTTCTCCTTGACCTCTCCATTACAGATCAATGGTAGAATGAAATTCATATATAAACTACAGGGTTATTTCAGTGCTCCTTCTTATCAAGCAGGCAAAGAACAGATTAGGTAAGTGACTCATTTTTTTCAATTTTCCATTTGCTCAAAGGGGTGCAATTATAGTGTAGACTGAATGTGCTTCCCTCATTTATATGCTAAAGCTCTCCCCTCCCTTATGTGCCCAACGTGACGGCATTTGGAGACGGAGTCTTTGGGAGGTAAGTAGGAGTATATGGGATCATTACAGTGAAGCCCTTATGTGGGATTAGTGTCCTTATAAGAGACAGCAGAGAGTTTGCTCTCTCTCTCTGCCATGTGCAAATCAAGAGAACTCTCACTAAAACTCTTCCATGCCCAGAATTGTGGTTGCCAGGGGAGACAGGGGTGAGAAGGGATAAACTGGGAGTTTGAGATTTGCAGATACTGATTGGTATTTATAAAATAGATGAACAAGTTTATACTGTATAGCACAGGGAAATATATTCAGTATCTTTTAGTAGCTCACAGTGAAAAAGAATATGAAAATGAATATATGTATATTCATGTATGACTGAAGAATTGTGCTGTACACCAGAAATTGACACAACATTGTAAACTGATTATACCTCAATTAAAAAAAAAAATCAATCTTCCATGCTGGCACCCTGATTTCAGACATACAGTTTTCAGAACTGGGACAAACAAATTTCTGTTGTTTAAGTCATCTAATCTATGATACTTTGCTATGGTAGCCTAAACTGAGGCATTTATTAATATAATTCATAATAAATATCATTTATAATAAATCCTCTAGTGTTAAGTATGCAGGAAACTTTTGAGAATTAGCTGCCTTTTAGAAAGTTTCATTATCATTTTTAGAAACTAAATTTAATTATTACCTAATTAGTTGGGATTATATATATTCTGCTGAGAAATTTATTAAGATATTTCTATCTTTGTTCTATCTAACAAAGTATGTGAAAGAGGTTAGTTTCCCACACATTATATAATTGTTGCTTAACTTTGTACAATCTGACTAACAAAAACATGTTATAAACACAATATTTTTACTATTTACTATTCATTTATATTTTTTGCTTCCAAGAAATCCCTTCAGAAATTTGTCCTGAAATTCTCTATATTTTTATTCTTTCTGAAAATTTGAATATGTTTTTGATCACTATCATATCCCTAACTGCTTGACTAGGTTTCCTCCTTAAAAAAAAATAGAGATGAATGGTTCAAGATAGAAATAGAGTAGACTCAATAATCTGGTTAGTCTAGTGAATGTACTTAATTTTTAACTAAAAAATACAAATTTAATTTACCTACATTCCTCCCTTTGTTCTGCATGTATAGACTCAGATTTGAGTCTACTTAATTAATTAGATATCTAATTAGCTAATTAGTTTATCATATTATCTTTTTAAATATTTCAAATATGATATTGAATAAATTGCCCAAGCTTTGATGGAAGGACTGCTATTAATTTTTTAGGAGAAAAATAATTTTTTTCATAATCATCCCTTTATTCTTCTCTAAATAAAAACATAAATAACTTGAAAAAATTTGAAATTTCAAAAAATTTCTTCCCATCAAAGGTTAATTTTTTATGATTCCTAATCTTTACTCAGTATTTACTTGTTCTTTATGACAATGCCAGAGACATTATTTTTATGAGGAAAAGAAATTCTCAGCAGTGCTTTACAAATGGATTCTGCAAAGTGTAATTCATAAGAAATGACATCCCTATAATTGCATCTGAGTATTCTCTTATGTCTGTTCTGCCAGGAATATATTAAATCACACTTGCTGCCCCTAGCTAGTCTTGTGTTTTTGTTTCTGGCCCAGATCTAAACCTAAAAGACCAATAAATTCTTCTTTACACATGAAACTGTCTTTATTATCTTTCTTGTTGCTGTGTTCATTGGGTTTTTTTTTATGGTTGAATGGATCCCCTTGGTGTCATCGTTATTATTACATCTCTCAAACAGATGTAATACAAGATTAAATAGTCTTCCATAGGATAAAGTCAAAGATATGACTCCTTTACTTTGATTCTAAAACCAGACGAAGATATCCATTCTACTTCTTTTTGGCAAGGAAGACTTGATCTCCAAAATATTATTGCCAAATTCAGCAAAAAAGTCAAATTTTTAGTGGATTATAAAATAAAACAAAACCAAAAATATGTCCATGATGAAATACCAAATTGAAACAGTTTCTTTTCCTTTTGCACTTGTGAAATTTTAATGTTCTTCCAATCCAGGAGCCAGGTTCCTAGATGTCAAATTTCAACCTAAAGTAATTTATTTTTCAATTAGGCCCAGAAAGTTTATATAATAATCATATTGAAAAGGAGATAAAACTTCTAAAGTTCAATTAATAATTCTAAATATATACTGTCATTCTAAGTGAAGTAAGCCAGAAAGAGAAAGAAAAATACCATATGGTATCACTTATATGTGGAATCTTAAAAAAAAATAAAAAAGAAAAAGAAAAAGACAAACTTATTTACAAAACAGAAACAGACTCACAGACGTAGAAAACAAACTTATGGTTACCAGGGAGGAAAGAGGATGAGAAGGTATAAATTGGGAGTTCGAAATTTGCAGATACTAACTACTACACATAAAATAGTAAACAAGTTTATACTGATAGCACAGGGAACTATACTCAATATCTTGTAGTAACTCTGGTGAAAAATAAAATGAAAACAAATATATGTCTATTCTTATATGACTGAAGTATTGTGCTGTACACCAGAAACTGACACAACATTGTAAACTGACTATACTTCAATAAAAATATTAAAGTTGAAAAAAATTCTAAATATAGCCTTTATATATAACTCACCAATCTATACCTGCAGAAAAACCTCACATAGGGCAAATCAAGTTCCTTATTGCTGAACAGTTTACACAGTTGTTTATTATTTTCTTACATATTCATATGAAATCAGAATTTAAGAATGATTTTAGAAGTATAGGTTATATTCTCTTACTGCTTGCAATAACAGTTGATCAATTTCAACATTGAATTGAGTAATAGCACTTTGTAATTCTGTAAATTTCCCTCCTCTATGATAAAAGTCTTTTACCTCTGTCTCCATATTTTTCCACACAGGAAACTTCACACCTGGCAACCTATAGTTAGTCACCACTTAAGTAAATTATAAAAAAAAAATTATGTTACTGTATAGCCTTGAAATTTCATATTTAAAAATGGGAAAACATTAAAATAGAATCCAATGTAAATTTTTATTTCAATGCCTTTTCTTCTTTCTGTTTTGACTGTGTATGTTAAATTCTTGACAGTGTCTCATAAGAATTGTAAGTCTTTCTTGTTCATGTAGCCTCATGGCATGAAGATACTGTCATTTTGTTGGTTACAGAATGGAAGACAAACAAATAGCTTCAATTAACACATCAATAATTTGAAAATAAGATTAATTACATTATATATCATCATTTCAAAATTAAAATTTGCATCTTCTCACTACTATTTCTAATTTTAATTATTTTCCCAAAATTTGTTGTCTGAAAAATAAATTCTGATTTACTGTGTGTATCACACATGAAAATATTTACACATATATAATAATGACCTAAATGGAGGAACTGAAAATAAGCTCAGTAAACTTCAAAATACTATCAATTAAATAAAATCTATGTTATTTGAATGCATAATTTTATACAAGCTATTAAAATACCTAATAATATACATTGCTAATATATTTACAGGAATATAATAATCTTAAAGAAAACGTGATATCATGTAAGAATCATTTAATAATTTCTACAAGAAGAAAAAGAAACAAGCAAATACTAAGTCTTGCAGCAGTGAAGATACAGCAATCTTTCTTAGTCCATTTTCTAATTTTAATTTCATGTCTCCTCTACTTTCTACCTTCCAATTTGGTCACAAGAAAAAAGGAAAAGAAAAATAGTTGTAGATGGTGTTGTGAAAAACAGAATTGGTGATAATTCAGGAAAAATAAAGTATCATCTTTGTTTTATAGTTTCTTTTAAAAGCAAAGATAGACTGGATTGTGTTCATAAGCAAAAGATTAAATAAAAATTGTATTACCTGAACAATAACTAGTGTTAGGAATAATAACTACTTTTTTTACTTACTAATAAATATATATAAGGAATATGTTCTATGGTTTACATGATATTTCATTAATACACACAACAACCATATCATAAATTTATGTTTCCTTATGTTTCCAGATGAAAAAAAAAATCTAGAGTCTAAAACATAACTTTAAAGCCCAAGCTTTTAATTTTTAATCTGTTCACATATTAAAAGCAACCATAGAGAGACAAAAGGAACAACAAAAAATCTAATCAGAAACATTTCCTTGTCTTCAAATGCTACACGAACTGGGTAGGGTTTATGTGAATGAAACTTTACAGTATTAAATATAATGCCCATACACTTCTGGTCTGCAATGTAGCTGAACTGATTGGCATTTCTGAGACCGTTAACTTGGGGCAGAATCAAGCTATCTTAAGTTACACTTAAGCATTATGTGTGTGTATGTGTGAGTGTGTATGCGAATTTAATTTACAGCCTTCTAAAAATGTTTTTCTAATTACAGTGCTCCTTGAATCCTCAGTAGTTATCCAAGTTAAAATTTCAGACTACCAATTACAAAAATGTATGAGTTTAAAACGAAGTGAATTAACTATGTTTAAAATATGTTAAATTATTTGGAATGAAATATACAATGTTCAATGTATCTCACTAAAAAGTTAACAGTTTTAATGTATATTTTAATAGGTCAGGAAATCTATGCATAAGAAAGATGGAAAAAACATTATAGTTCCTTTTATTTAGTATCCCATAGTTTTCTCATGACAATGTTTTCAAACAAATTAATTTCATTGACTGCCTACTATTTGCCAGTTCTTATGCTAAGTACTGAAAAGAAAAAGACTAATAAGAAAAACAGTTATATTCAAAACATTATATTTCATTCTGGTAAATAAAATGGCAAGAAATTAGAATTATTGAGCACTTGCCAATATGCTAATATTGCAGTGTGTGGTTGTATATGTAACACAGTGGTTAAGCATCTGAACTGAAGTGAAACTACCTGGGCTCTCACTTACTCATGAATGGTCAAAGGCAGTCTCTAGTATCTCTCAGTCTTTTTCTATGTATAAAACAGGGTAACAATCTTGTCACTGAGATCTGGGAAGTCAAATATTAGCTGATAGCATCAAAATGGAGGAGGCCTAGACTCTTGAGTCACAGAGAAGAATTCCAGCAGAGTCATACCTAACTTAATCTGAGAAAAAGTAATCTTTTGTGGTGCTCAATAATGGCAGTTTGAGGGTCTCTCTGGTATATCTACAATCACAGTGCAGCCTGCCAGACCAATATGGAAAATTGGCATCATGAAGTACTCTGCTGCCATAATAAAATCATAAATGATCTGAAATAGGCTTAATAGTTGGTCAGTGGCTTGCAACAAACTGACTGAACTATCCTATTCAGTTTGTCCATTTCTACTTGAAGATTGAGTCCTCTACTTTTGATTCAAAATGTCCCTAATTCAATCAAATATTTAATAAAAACCTACAAAATGCAAAGATTTTGGTATCTTAAAAATAAAAAAGACATACAACCCATTTCCAGGAACACACAAGATAATAAAGAAGATAAATGTGCAGGAAAATAATTAATATTTAGAATAATATGTCCATATTAAGTAATACACTAAGTGCTAAGAGAGCCTAGAGAATGTATGATAAATTTAACTTAGAGGTATCAAGGATGGCTTTGCAGACAAAAAGTATTTAAATAATGTTCTAAAGGCAAAGCACGAGTTTGGTAGAAATGATAAAGAAAAATGGCAAATAAGGGGACCACAAGAAGCCTATCATGCAGGAATGGGAAATGGCACAGTGATGAGTCTGGATAGTTTTCCAAGAGTCAGATAACAAAGACTTTAGTAAGAAACAAAGGTAATTTTTTAATTTCTTGTAAGTAACAGGGATAGAAATTATTGCTTGGGATCAACTGGATGTGAAGAGAGGAAAAGAAATGAAGAGAATGACTTTCTAAATGGAAAAGACGTTTGTAATATGTAAATAGATACACTACTGGATAAATGCATATATCAGAAGAGGAAATTTGGAGAATATCCCACTGTGGGTGTTTTGATAGCTGTTTTGAGGCGCCTATGAGGCTTACAGGACATTTTGGCCATTAGGTAGGAAATTTGGATAATCTCATCACATCACAGGCTGGAGGTTCATCATTTTGTCAAATAGACATGAAACCTGAAGAAAAACGTATCTCCAGAGGCCAGAAAGTGCTGTTGTGTAGATTTCTCAACTCCTCCTTTATTCAATTTTTTTGGCTTGTAATGAAGAGTATAATCATTTTTTTCAAAAAAGACTGCAGTAAAGCATGTTCAGATGTATACATACGAATACATTTATATATGTATGTATATAATATATATGCATATATGTAAAACTAAAATGGTTGTAACAATGTAACTGCTATTCTATGATGCATTTATTTCCTAATTTGAGATTCCCAGACTTTCTAATTTATTTATGCTTCATTATAACATTGATTATGTCAATCGGCATGTGTTTGTCCTTAGTTTTGCAAACTGTTATGGAGCAGGTGTCATGTCTTTAAAAGTGTTTCTGAGTTATACCAGGCACGAGAGCATCCACCTGAGAGAGCGTAATGTGTAACCATCCAGATGTTCACAATTTATAAATTACTCCCTGGGTGTAAATTGGCCACTCTGGCAATGTGTCAATGTGTTGATAAGTATTATTCTGGTTCTTATTTTTGCATGGTATTAAGGTACTATAGAGTAATAACTTTAGTAAGCTTGATCACGATCGTGATCATGACCAAATAATGAGCACACAAGTTCTTTTGAAGTACATACTAGGTATCATAAGAAGTTCATTAGTACTTTTGGAAATTGAGATTTAATTGATAATGATAAAGTTTTAATATTTTGTTAAGTAACATATTCACTTTAACATTTTGCTTAATTTTTAATATATTATTTAAAATCTGCATTATTTTTCTTAGGAAAATTTAAGGGATTTGCATTCTAAGATCCCCTTTTTTAACAAGTCTGCATCAGATCATCCTGTTTTTAAAATCTAACATACAACCTTATTTTTCAGAACATGTTGTAAGTAGTATACAGAACACTTTTGGACTAATCTATTATGCATTTTAGCATAAATAGATGTAGATATTAGTACATATGCCCACTCAAAGATGTAACTTTCCCCCAATAAAAATACGATTTTCACAAGGAATTATACCTTTATTTCTTTTCTGTTTGCCACAGTTTGCAGCATATTATTTATCAAGTATGTGTAAGTCACATACTAAGACATCAGAATTAACAGCATTGAATATGCAAATATATACAAAAATTTGTAATTGGTTCCCACAATCATGGAAGAGAAATGACAGTGGTATTAACTTTATAAGCAAATAATTATAAAGACTAAAAATAATTAATTTTTACTTTATTATTTGAGATCATCTTTCCATTTACTACCACCATAGTTAAGGTGAGTATTCAACATAGTTTGTTTTAAATCTTAGTCTAGGTATGTAATTGTTTTTATGCATGTGAGATTCATCACAATTGAATGAGTCAAAGTTTCATCATCATGTAAAACCAAATGTATCTAGGAGTCCTGAAATAATTTTTAGGAGCCATATGACATTCTGCTGCAGTGTCACGAGAGAGCTGTAATTAGAGCTAGACTTCATTTCATTCTCCTACCCGTATGTATAGTAATCTCCAGGAATTTTACAACTAAAACACTTCAATTAGCTGATGTCCCTTAAGGATGATAAGTTAACAGATTATGCTCTTGTGCTTCCATGCTCACCCTGACGTCTTCCTTATAGGCTTATAGTTATCAGACAGCTGTACTGTTATGTTTTGTTTTGTTTTAAACAAAACAAAAACTAATTTTGAAATTCAAGCAAAATAAAAATATCAATATCAATCAACACTTTTCAAATTGTAGAAAGCACATCACAAATATACAATTTTATAAAAGATAAAGCCATCATTTAGACATTCTCAAAGACTAGGCTGAAAATAAGAGTGTGAACATATACACTATTTAATGATTTGTGATTATTGACACATATTATTGATGGATTTGACATGACTTATATCCTTAAAACCTATAATAAGTTGAATTCAGATATTCTTAAATGCAATATACTGATAGGAACCTAATATTTCAGTTACAAAGGGATGTAATTATTTTGTTTATTAGAATAAAAAAGTGAGTCAATATTTGCATTTCACTTTTATGACTGCTTTAAACAAAAATAGTTACAATAACAACAAATGAACAGCACTGAAGTACAGTTGATATTCATTTTTCATGGTTTTCCTATTTGCACATCATCTAAAATAAACTCAAGCTATGATTTTTCTCTTTCATTAATTCTTTTCCAAATTTTGTGGAGAGGTAAGTATTTTTCTGACTTACAAAAAACATTATAGAGAGTAATCTATAGATAACTTATGTTTTAAATTAATAACTTCCAAGATCACACAGAATAAGTAGAGAAAGGGTTGTTCTGTCTTGTGTTTACAGAAAGCAGAAAGTATGGTCCATAATTGTAAACAAAAGGTAAGTTCTGTATAAGGATGAGAGACCAAATTACAGCAACAACAGAATGTCCGTGAAATGTTGCTTAAGTGCAAGAAACATCTCATTTACATTGGTCAATGGCATGTATAGGCCAGTCTTGATAAAAGATACATGAATAGGATGTAAGTACTACTTTTCAAACACAATTAACACCTTCCTTTTTTGAAAGCTTAAAGGAGCCAAATTAAAAGCAAGAATTAGCTAGAGAGCTGAATACGTCTACAATACAAACATTGACTTAAAAGTACTTGGATACTTTAGCTGAGCTCATGTTTTTGTTTTTGTTTTTCCCCAAGGAACACAACCTCTAGTAATATAAAGATTATTCAAATAAATATTTCCTTAAAACATGTAAGACTCAAAACCTAGATAAATAATGTTTACTATATGTGTGTAAATAGCAATGTGTAGAAAATTTTCATAAAAAAAGAGTAAATTTTTTCATTTTAAAAAAGTCCAGTCTCATTACTATCACCATAAAATGTATGTTTGTGTCTTCAGAAGAGCACATATTGCATTTTATTTGATTTGACTTAATTTCAGACTGATTTTATGATCTAAGTCTGCTGTCTTGGGTGGGTAAAAACAGACTAAAAGTGCTAGTTAGAAATTAACTCGATAGACTTAAAGTCAAATCTTTACAATATTTATACGACTTCTTTAAGGATAAAGGATGAATGCTCGTATTTTTTGTTTACAGTCAACTCTTTTAATTCTTGGTAATATACCAATTATATACCTCAGAAATATAATTTTCTACTTTACTGTGACAGTGCTTTTTCATATGTCATCTACTCTATAAGTTCTAGAGTCAATATATTTTCAGTATACACCTATACTGTAAAAATTGTGTTTAAAATTCTAATTCAAAAAACATTTGGATTTACAGTGTGATTAAGTCTGAAACCAGAGAAGATAATATATAAATAAAGGGTAATTTTTAAATTGAAGAGATGACAGAGAATTATTTTGTAACTCAGGAAATACTGTACCTATAATTTTCTATATAAGAACATATGTGCACATCTGTTCTTATATAAATCATTGATAGAATACTAGGAAAGTCAAACCAAATTATTTTCCAAAATAGAACAATAAATGAACATTTAATACAGAATACATTTTTTAAAAGTGGCTGAAACATGTTTCAACATTCTTTATTTTAAGAAACTGTTTTGTTAAATGTTTAACTTTAGATGTATCACACTCAATTGAAAATGTATAGCAATACCTTCATTCTAATTTAACTGATATTACTTGCTATAATCATCTATTTCAACAAGGTAATTCTTAAAATAGTACATGAGAATTTATCACATAGGATTCCAAATTATCATTAAATAACTCAGGTTCATTATAAACATAAATTAGTTGTACTGTCATGTCAATCCAACTTGCCTTATAAAATTATTTTAAATTAATGGAATAATTTAAATATCTAAGAGTCCAGGTATTCATCCTTTTTGCTGAGCAATTTTGCAAATCCTCTTAATAAATAAAATGATGACATTTGGTATAACTAGGTTCAAAACCTCTCCTGAAATACCATCCATTTAATAGTTTGTATTTAACAGACTACCGTAGCTTTAGGAAAAAAATCCATAATGAACAGTTAAAGCAAATGTCATCTTACTCAACCACTTTTATTTATTTAGTGAAGAAAATACGAATAGAAATTCAGATACATTAGGACAGCATAATAATCCCATCACATTAATAATGCAGATGGCACAAAAAGGTTAATTACATCTAAAGTGAACAGGTTTTTGTTCATGATGTTCTTTCTTTAGATACTGCCCACTCCACCTCCATAAGCAAACGCACTTACTTTCTTCCTCTCGTCTTCTAACAAAATGTTGCACATGTGGGCATAGAATCCTTAATAAAGACGACTGAATCACTCATTCCAAACTTGTTGCCACCTTCAGGAAACTAGTTTTTCATTTAATGTAATACTTTTGCTAGAACATTTTAGAACTGTTTTTATCCTAAGAATTGCTATATGAAAACACAGAAGATGCTCCTGGGCTTATATCCAGAAGGAACCCTATTTCAGGATGACACCTGCACCCCAATGTTCATAGCAGCATTATTTACAATAGCCAAGACATGGAAACAGCCTAAATGTCCATCAACATATGACTGGATGAAGAAGATGTGGTATATTTATGCAATGGAATACTACTCAGCCACTCAGCCATAAAAACCAACAACATAACGCCATTTGCAGCAACATGGATGCTCGTGGAGAATGTCATTCTAAGTGAAGTAAGCCAGAAAGAGAAAGAAAAATACCATATGAGATTGCTCATATGTGGAATCTAAAAAACAAACAAACAAACAAACAAACAAACAAAGCATAAATACAGAACAGAAGTAGACTCATAAACATAGAATACAGACTTCTGGTTGCCAAGGGGGTGGGGGGTGGGAAGAGAAAGACTTGGATTTCAAAATTGTTGAATAGATAAACAAGATTATACTGTATAGCACAGGGAAATATATATAAGATCTTATGGTAGCTCACAGAGAAAGGAATGTGACAATGAATATATTTATGTTCACGTATAACTGAAAAATTGTGCTCTACACTGGAATTTTACACAACATTGTAAAATGATTATAAATCAATAAAAAATGTTAAAAAAAAAAACACAGAAGAATTAATCCAGTCTCAAACATATTATGTGTGGCAGTCCTCATATACAGTTATTCTTTATTTATTGTATGATTATCTTGTTCATTCACACAACCAACATACACCGCACTACATACTAAGCATACAATCCTATGTACAAATAAATATAGTCTTTGTCTTACCATGCTTGCGGTTTATTGGGAAAGATTGACAATAGTCAAAATAATCACACAACAACAACAAAAAGACAGTTTTCTTTAGGACAGCCGCCTTAGCCATCCACAAGTAACGGGTTTACTGTATTTGTAATTAGTCGTATTAAATAAAGTTATTTATATACATAGTCATATTATTAATGTTAAACATAAAAAGCCATGGTATTTCTCATATTCAGGCAGTATAGAATTTTTATGAATCATGGGCCCTGAAGACAGAATGCCTAGGTTAAATCTTGGCTCACATATTAGCTGTGTGATCTTGGATAAGTTACTAAACTCCTCTGTACCTCAATTTCTTCATCTTTAAAACAGGAATAATTATGATACTTCATAGGGTTGTTGTGAAGATGAAGTGAACTAACATTTGTAGAGTATCTGAACAGACTGGGCACATTATAATACTGTTAGTATTTATTTATTAAATAAAAATACATGAATAAAAAAGTAACTGACAATAAAAAATAGTGTATAACTTACTGTGTATATGTGACTTAAAAATTCAACTTTTGGTTATTTTCAAAACATTTTCCAAAGAAAGAATCACTTCAGCTATATGTGAATTATTACACACTCACACATACACACACACACAAACATTAGTAGTCAAGCGCTGGTATCTCTGGCTAGAAACCATTTAAAGAGATTGATTGCATATACAGAATTCTATTTTTTTATTCTATCTTTTTATGAATTTCAAATTACAAAAAGGCATTTATTGGGTGAAAAATGAGTTAAAAACCTTAAGTATTTGTTGTATGTATGTCTGTGCATATCTGTGTGTCTCTGTTTGTGTTTGTCATTTATAGCTAATTTTGGTAAGTTTTCATTAGCTTACTTTAGTAGGTTATCATGGGAATCATGAGTTGTGAAAATATGCATAACTTTCTTGAACTAATGTACTTTTTTACCGATCTGTATCACCTCAATGACTAATGGATTTAAGTGTTTCTTGGCCTTTCTATAAAGTGTGATCCTTAAAAAATTTTACTGCCATTATCTTTTCTTGTGTTTATGACAACAGCAACATACTTGCTCAATGCACAGGTACCTTAAAAATATTAGTAAATCAATGTCCAGTCTGTTCTGTTGTTGGCCAATGGATCAGTGGCATCCAAATTACATTTATTTATTTTCTCAATATTATCTTTGTATACTGGAGATTTATTGCTCATAATCTGCCCATTCATAGAGGCTTTTAGGTTTCCACTGTGGTTGATTCATATCAAAATGATATATTTCCTCTGGAAAAAATATAGTTTTGCTTGCATATGAATTTATTCCTCTAAAACTCCTTTCAAAACATGTATTAAAAACAAAACAATAATATGTTGCTTGGAAAATCCATGATAACATTTGAACATGTAGTAAAATGTCTGGAAGATAATAGTCTTTGTTTAAGATCTTTAAGCTAGTTCTATATCTTAAAAAAAAAAAATCACTCCAGCTGAAATTAATCTGGGTTCCCTGAAGTATTATCTGAATTATCTTTTTCATGTCCCAATTTCTTAAAGTTCAAAAGTGGGAAATTGTGCCCTTTTAAAAAATTATTATATTTAACACATTTTCTGCTCCACTTGCCTGTTAGATGCTGGGAAATGATTACTTGAAAAGACCATGACTTTTCAAACTGACAAATTATATAAACTGGAAAAATAATGTAAATATTAAAGAAGTCGATCTCAAATCTATTAAATTTCCATTTTATACATTATGAATAAATCGAATAATTGTCAGCAATATTGAAAAAATAGGAAAAATTCAATTAATTTATATAAAATTTTTGGTTTAAAAAGTAGAATTCTCATGCTACAAATAAAACTGTCACATGTTTTGCATGGAATGATTAAACTTCTTTCTGTAAGTAAGAATATATGAATATGTGTTATGTCCATAGTTCAAGTAATTTTAGTATATTTTTATAGACATCCCAAGGAGACTTTATTACATTTGGAAGAAATCATTATGCTGGCCCATGAATATATCATTTAATTTTAAAATACCTCCTTTTCTTGCTAACAGTGTGTTCTACAGACATGAGAAGCATTCAAATGGATATCTTTTAATTCACACTAGTAAAACTAAAGCTTTCATGATTTAAATGTGTGCAGATTTTAGGAGAATGACAGATAGTTGACACATCTGCATATAATGAGTATGAGATCATAGAGAAATGTACAGACTATTTCAGAATCTGGCTTTCTCAACCTTTTTCTCTTGTTTATTAGAAATATAAAGTCAGTCAGAAATAACAGGTAAAGGCCAGGTATCTTCAATCAAAATATTACCTTTGCTGAATATATTTGATTCTCCTATATTCATTCACATAATGCCCAGACTTCTTTTTCCAAAGTGATGGTACTCTTATAATACTTCACAAAACACATAATAAAATGCTTATTTAGGCAGAGAGAAATAGATTTTTTTTCCTGAAGAGATGCCATATTTTCTCTTCTCAGAGAGCTGTCCATTATTTTTTCTTTATAATCTATTTCCCAGGAAACTGGGAATTATAGTCATGTTTTAAATTCCCCAAGTACACATACTATTAAGATGTTTTTTATATTTAAAAAAAAAATTATTTTCCTGTATGGATGGGAAGGGATCTCCCTTCGCTCCTGTATGGAGGTGATCTCACTTACACAATGGAAGAGGTTGGAGCTGAGGATTAGGGAGTTGGAGTTGAGAATGGAAGGCTAGGCTCTCCTATTGGCATTTGCTGCCATAGATGGAGGTGGCTGATTTTTGTGCGTGGTTACATAGTTGGATAAGTGGGGGCACCAGGAAGATAAGGTGGAGAGGAAGGATGGTCTGGAAGATGGTGGTAATGCACACCTTCAGCATAAAGGGGCTTTACTTCCTCTAAATCAGTGTCAGCAAGAGACTGGTAAGAATCTGATGGCTCCAACTGCACAGTAGCCACAAGAACCTAACCAGATATGACTCAATGCTCACTGTAATATAATTAGCACTGTGGTTTAGTACCCCCCTCCATGGGTTTTTCTGTGTGCATCTTGGGTAAGGACATGTGCAAAAGGGGACAAGCATGACTAAGCATTCTGGGGTCAAGTGCTGTCAATCTAGAGACCACCTTTAAGCGAGAGTATAAGGTAAGAGAAGGGACAAAGGCTGCTGCTGTCTTCCCTTGGATCAGCCCACCTCCCATTCTTGGAGGTGTACTTTCACTCTGCTAATAAAACCCTTAAAATCTTAGACTACACAACAATTTTGTCTCCCATCTGAATTATTCTTCTCTTTTGGGCAAAAAAAGAACTGAGGTTTTCCCTTCCCCTTTTGGGGTAACAGTGTGGTGTTTTTTCTGGGGTAGAGTGGAATCATCTAAAAGTTTTCTGAATTGCTAGGCTACTTTTTTCCTGGTACTTTGGCTAGAGAGAACAGGCTTTTGTCAGGGTAATTTTGTCTGTACTTGTTTGTGTTTCAGGTTGCCATTTTTTAAAATTCCAAGTCTGGCATATATAAGGCAAAAGAAAATCCAGAGATCTAATCTCCTTGTAATTCCAGTCTGTCACCTTTCATAGCTTTCTTAGGTTTGTTTTATATATAATTTCCCAGGTTTTCATTTGTACTTAGTGGAAGGAGTAGGGAAAAGTACTTTTATTTCATCTTATCAAATGCTTAGTAGTGGTGAGTCATAACCTTCACCACCAATAAAAAGGCCACTTTCCTTTATGCGGCAGAAACCAAGTGGGGAGCAGGAATAGGTCACTTTTATCCCTCACAACCACAGACATTTTACTGAAGGCCTGCTAGGAAGTTGCAGGTCTGAACTCTCCCCACAAGACAGCAGTAACAACAAGTCCACCTCTCAACTTTTTATGTCAACTAAGGCCAACTGGGGAATCTGGATTCCTAATCCAACTTGGCAGTAAGAAGGTGATGACTGTTCTTCCCTTGCTGCAGCCATGGTAAAGAAAGCCAGCAAAACACAAAAGGTTTAAGTAAAATCCAGAGTCTTATAATATTTAAAATGTCTAGATTTCAATCAAGTTACTCATCATATCAAGACTCAGGTAGATCTCAAATTGAATGAAAAGAGACAATGAAGAGATATCAACACTGAGATGATGTATTAAAATATTTGGCAAAGATTTGAAACCATTCATTGTAAAAATTTTTCAATGAGAAATAATAAACATGCTTAAAAATTAAAAAAAGAAATTCTCATGAAGATATAAAATATATAAAAAAGAATCAAGTGCAGATTTTAAAACTGAAGAATAAAATAATAGGGGAAAAATAAATGGGTAGGCTCAATAGTAGAATTGAGGGAACAGAAGAAAAACACTAGTGAATTGGAAGGTAGGTAACATTTCATTGGAGTCTTGGAAGAACAGAAATGGGTAGGTGTCTATATATATAACTATAGAGATAGGTAGATAGAAAGATATATAATTAGATCAACTTCTAAAAATCTATACATAGAGATACACTCACAAATACTACAGACAGATAAAAAATGGAACTCTAAAAACTTTCAAATAACCCACAGAAAAGCAAAAAAAAAAGAAATGAAAAATAGAAAAAAAACATAAGATAAAAATACTACTTAGCCCTAACACAATAACAATTAAGTTAAATGTAAATTGTCTGACTGCAGCAGTTAAAAGACAGATGGACTGGGTGATTTAAAGTATTATCCAACTCTACACTTTCTACAAGAAGCTCACTTCAAATATACATGATACAGTCCAGTTGAAAGTAAAAGGATGGAAAAAGCCTATAAGAGGCAAATAAAGAAAGCAGGTGTGGCATATTAATTTAAGCTAAAGTAGACTTCAGAGCAAAGAAAATTATCAGAAAAGGGGAGACTGCATATTGAGTCAGTCCTCCAAGAAATCACTGTATCAAGAAACAGAACTGCAAACTATGTGAGGTAAATACTGAAAGATCTGAAAAAAGAAAGAGACAAATCCACGATTAACTTGGAGACAATGCTGCTCTCTCAACAACTGATCAAACAACTAGCCATAAATTCAGCAAATATATAAGAGAACTCAACAACACAATCAATATTTAAATAACCTTCCATCTTAAAACAGCAGAACATGTGTCCTTTTCAAACGCACAGAACATACATCAAGATAGACCATATTCTGAGCTAAAACAAATACCAATTAATTTTAAGAACTGAAATCATAAAAGTGTGGAATCAAACTAGAAATTAATAATAGAAATATAACAGTAAAGTTTCCTAACACTTGTAAATAACACACTTCTAAGTAGCCAATGGGTCACTGAGAAAGTTTCAAGGAAATAAAAAAAAAATTGAACTGAATAAAAATGAATATATACAGAAATTTGTGGGACACAGTAAACAGTTCTGAGTGGGAAATTTATAGCCCTAAAATAGAAAATTACTCAAGTAAATTATCAAAGTTTCCACCTGCAGAGTATAGGAAAGGAAGAGTAACATAAACACAAAACAAGCAGAAAAAATAAATAATCAAAATAACAGTATTAATCAATGAAATTGAAAACAGAAAAAAATGGAGAAAAATCAATAAAATAAGAGCTTTTTAAAAAAATTAATTAAATTGACAAACCTCTGCAAGATTGAGAGACAGGAGACAAAATACACAAACTACCAATCCTACAGATCTTGCAGTTATCAAAAGGATGTTAAAGAAAGCCCACAAACAACATGTATTTGACTACTTAGTTGAAATGGATCAAGTTCTCAGAAGCACAAACTAACAAAACTCACCCAATATAGTTTAAACAGTCTTACAACTATTAAGCAAATTTAATTTGTATTTAAAAGTTCCTCAAATGAAAATACAAAGGCCACAAAAGACTGAATAGAGAATTGTTTAAAAGAGAATTAATGCCAATTCTATACAGTATCTTCTAAAATATCAGGAATATTTACATTTTAGTTCATAAAACTAGTGTTACTCTGATATGAAAACTAGATCTCAAAAACATGAAAAAAAAGATAGATCAATAGTCCTCATAAATGTAGAGGCAAAAACTTCTTAACAAAGTATTAGGAAATAGAATACAGCAATTTATACAAAGATTTTTAAAGTATAACTAATTGCGTTTGTTCCAGGCATAAAAGGATAGTTTAATATCTGAAAATCAAACAATGTAAGCTAACACATTAACAGAAAAATAAGAGAAGTCACATGATTATATTAATCAATGTTAGAAAAGCATTTAACAAAATCGAACATGTATTCATGATAAAATCTCTCAATAAAATAGAAAAGAAGAGAACTTCCTCAACTTGATAAAGGAATCTATAAAAAAATCTACAGCTCACATAATACTTAATGGTGAAAGACTGAATGCTCTCCCCCTAAGATCAAGATCTCACCACTCTTGTTCAACACAGTGCTGAAAATTCTAGTGTGCAACAGGCAAAAAGGAAAATAAAAAGCATAGTGATTTTAAAGCAAGAATCAAAATATGCCTATTTGCAGATAATATGACTGTCTAGGGAGAAAACCCCAAGAAGTCTACAAGCACCAAATTCTTAGACCTAATAAGTGAGTTCAGGAAGGTCAGAGTAGACAACACAGTCATGAAAAATCAACTGTATTTCTGTAACTGCAATGGGCACATAGAGAGCAACATTAAAATGTTATACTATTTTAATTGTTAAAGATAAATGAAATACTTAGGTTCAAATCTAACAAAACACCTTCAGGGCTTCTATGCTGAACACTTAGAAAAATATTGTTTTACACTTGCACCAAAAGCACAATACATAAAAGGAAAAATTGATAAATTAGACTTCATCAACTTAAAAACTTGTGTTCTGTGAAAGATTTGTTAAGAGACTGTAACGGCAATCTACAGAGCGGGAAAAAATATTTGCAAACCAGATATCTGACAAAGGAGTATTATTCAGAATGAATGTTCAACATTGTTAGCCATTAGAGAATTGTTAATTAAAACCACAGTGAACAATCACTATGCAACTATCAGAACAGCAAAAAGAAGAAAGAGGGACAGCACTAAATGCTGCTGATGTGGAGAAACTGGAATGCATTTTTGTGGGAATTT
Source organism: Camelus dromedarius (assembly GCF_036321535.1). Classification (NCBI taxonomy): domain Eukaryota; kingdom Metazoa; phylum Chordata; class Mammalia; order Artiodactyla; family Camelidae; genus Camelus; species Camelus dromedarius. The sequence continues at coordinate 77,197,130 of NC_087439.1, forward strand.
AAAGTGTTAACGGCCTTTCTGGAAAACACTTTGGCAGATCATTGAAAAACAAATCATGCACTTTCTATACCCAGCAACAGTATTTTTAGTTATTTAAACCAGAGTCATGAAGATGGAGACACACCTAAATGTGTATACAAATGTTCTGGTAATAGACCAAGACTGGAACCAATCCAGATGTCCTTGAGTGAATGGTTAAACAAATTGTGGAATATCTGTACTGTAAAATTCTACTCAGCTGTAAATAGGAGCAGATTTTTGATAAATGCAAAACCCTGATGAACCTCCAGAGAAAGATAATGAGTGGGGAAAAAAGCCAATTTCCAATGTTACATACTGTGATTCTATTTACATAGCATTTTTAAATGACAAAATTATATAAATGGAGAAAGATTAGTGGCTGCCAGGCTTTAAGGGAGGGCAGAAGGAGAGTGGGAAGATCGGGTAGATATAAAAGGGACACATGAAAGACCCCAGTGGTAATGGAAATAGTATCCTGGCTGTATCAATGTCAATATCCTGGTTGTAACTCTACAATTATCTCAAAATAAAATTTGAATTAACAAAGAAAATTAAGATAGCAATACTAAAATTATATGCACAAATTTAGTACACATAAAGCCATTTAATAATATAAACATAAAGTAGTATATTCATTAACATGGTTAATTAATGTCTTTTAATGTGGATAATGAAAATGACCCAAAGTCTTTTCCTCTGTTATTATATATATATATATATATATATAAAATCATATGTAATATATTATACATATTTGATATACAAATAAAATTAGTCAACTTGTTAAGTGGTATGTACCAGACTCTGTCCTAAGCGCTTTATTTATAAAAATAGACTTAATTATAATACAATCTTATGGGGCAGATGTTTTTACTATCCCCATTTTACAAGTCAAGAAACTAAGGCACAGAGATGTTAAGTAACTTTTTCCAGGGCATAGAGCTAGTAAGTCTAGGATTTGTGTGCACATAAATGCACTTACTAATTCTTCCCCCATAGTGCAGGGCTGTTAACAGATATTATGTAACAATGGATGAAAGGTCAATTACAGTAATATAATTTAAGAAAAAATCAGCAACGGTACAAAAGCCAGTTAAAATTTATTAAGTACATGTAAAAATGTGTGCTTATGAACTAAGTAGAGCGTTGAATACAATGCCAGTAAAATGTGCTATACAGAGTCTGATCTTTTTGCCTTACAGTATTATTTTTCACGAGTTCATTGTTGCTGGATCAACTACATCCTACTAACAATTTTTTTTTATATTGTAACCTCCTCTACTTAGAATCCAGAAGCATCTGAAAATACTAGTTCTCAAATAATTCATTAATTTAAGCTAGCAGATAGGATGAGAGTGGTATGATATATTTGTGAACTATTCTTGTTATAGCTAAAAGTAAAATATTTTTAGAAGCAAAACTAGAAATCATATAAGGCTACTTTGGAGAAGGAGTAATATTTTCCTTTAATTAAATAAATTTTTTGAAATCCTATAGGGCACTCCTAGTTCCTTACAAGTATGTAAAGGTAAATTGGAGAGAACAACAAACTCCTCTATACAAGGAGATTAATTTAGAATGACCAAGAAACAGGTATACGTCAATGGAGGAAGAGAAGCTCAGTTGGAGAGGTGTATATGATGCACAACTGAGAGAAAAGAAAATATTTTACAAATGAACTTAGAAATTTTACATCTAATTAGGGCCCAGACTTCCTCAGCTTTTAGACCAATTCTCTTTGAAGTGAAAAGAGGAGATACTGAGTTTTAGAAGCTTTTTATACCCTTCAAAGCAATATGTATTACTGACACTCTGTAGGGTGAAGTTCAGGGCAGGAGTTGGAGAGAGCTAGAATCTGTCTGAAGACTGTGCAGTGGGTGATTCGGATGCCCTGCTTTGCTATGCAGTCCCTTCCACTGGCTGCAGTACAACCTTTCTTCTCAGGATTCCCTGGACCTTTCGAAGAGCTATTGGAGGCTCTTTGCCTGCTGATGTAGAAAGCCAGAGTTAAACTGACACATTTGGGAGTAGGTGAGCCCCTCTTATGCCCCCACAAGACAACGCTAATGGTAACTTGCACACCACTATGCCTCCATCTGAAGCCTGTCTTGGTAGGATTTGGAATGGAATCACATTCTTTCAGTTTCTTCCCCTTCTCTAACTTGCTTCTTCCACTTTCTTACTGATCTGGCTTGAGAAAATTTTCTCAGTAAATTGTGTGCGTGTATATCCTTGTTTTGGCTGATCTAAGTCATAAAAGATGGTTTTTAAGATTTTGAAGAATATGTAGGACATCAGTACTCAGACATGGAACTAAAAGAATGAACATTCTGTATAAAATGAACACCATGTAAGTAGACAACCATAGGGTATTTCAACTAAGGGTGAAACTTCTGTGTGTTTAATCAAGAGAAAGTTTGGATCTACTGAGAATGATCATGACGACTAGAAAAAAAAAAAACTCTTTCATTTAATAAGCAAATCTGAATCATAGAAGATTCGAGTTTACAAAGTTTAATCATGTTGATGATCTTAGGAAGATAGGATTAGTTACTAAATACAGAATTTAAACAGAATGCATATCAAGTTTCCCAGGGCTGCCACAATAAATTGCCATGAATTGGGTGACTTAACACAAGATACATTTATTTTCTTACAATTTTGGCAGCCAGAAGTCTGAAATCAAGGTTTCTATAGGGCCACTCTCCTAGAATCTTTTCTTGCATCTTCTAGTTTTTCTTGCGCCTTTGTTTTTATCTGGTCTTCTGCATTGCCTCTTCTACTGTCTGTTGATTCAATGCATAAGGATCCCAATGTGTCTGTCAGTCTTAACTTCCATTTCAATGAAATCATTGTTGTGTCTCTTTCAAGGATCTTTGTTTTTGGACTTAGGGCCCACCAGACAATTCAGAATGATCTCATCTAGATGTTCTTAATTTAATTACGCCTGCAAAGATGTTTCCAAATAAGTTCACAGCCACAGGTTCTGTACTTAGGAGGTATATGTATCTTTCTGGGGCCAACCATGTAAGCCAGTAAGAGTGGTAGGTAGTTCAACAATCAGATCCATCTGCTCCTAAAGGAGCAAAGGAATCGCAGCTAAAGAATCCTTGAGGCTGCTCTGAGGTCAGGGTCAAGAGGTTTGAGGCTGACAATCCCAAAATATACTTCCCAAAACTATGAGAATTTACAAAGAAAATTATGAAAGAGTCCAGATTCCATGAGGAGTTTTCAATGAAACCAAGGGCCCTCAAGACAGTAAAGTAAAATGTCTTCTGAAAATAAAAATGGAATGATAATCAATGCAACACATGGGATTATAAAAGGCTAGGGGGTATAATTTGAGCCCCAATTGAAAAGTTAAAATTTAGGTACTCAATTATATTTTAAATTTATGATTTATGATTTTTCAAGTTCAATAATATTATATTATAAACTTGTACTTTGCATATATATATAAACAGAATGAAAGGGAAATATTAATGAGAACACTTTACTAAGACTATTTTGTTCCAGTTATCTCATTAAAAGGATCTAACAGTCTGTTATTTTGTATCTATCAGTAACCATGGGGATCAATCAAATAAATTCTGGTGCACAGGCTTCAATCTTAAATGCTGTTCTACACTAACAAGAAGCAGGCTCCTTGAGCCTGCTTGAGGAGCTGCATTTTGCATGCCTAGGGACATGAGGAAATGAAGATGTGCCTAGATGTACTCTCCATAACTAAACACTCCCACAGTGAAGCCCATTTTTCACACTTCCCACCTCTCAAAGGGCTGTTACCACTATTTCCTTGCCTGTCCCTTCAGCCATAGGAGTAACATGGGCTTCTAGTTGTACAAATCTCTGGATACTACAACTTCCATTTTCTGTCCATTTGGCCCATCTCCCATCTCAGTAGGTAATCTCTTAATTAAAATATCTACATTTTAAATATCCTAGATTTTGAGGTTTTTTTTCCCCTCTCAGAATCATGACTGATAAAATTATCTGCAAATACAGAATACTAAAACATAACAGAGATAAAGCAGAAATGATTCAATGGTTTGTTTGAAATTAAAATATTAAATAGGGCATTCAGTTATACAAGCAAGTATTATTTTTGTTTTAAATCTGAGTATACTCAGTCTATTCTTTAAGACCTTTGAAATGCCTTACAGACTTGGCTATTTCAAACTTATAATTTACAATTTAAAGCATTTAAACATAATTTAATTAAGTTTGCAAGTGACATTAATTGTTCTATGGAATTTAATCTTCCAAACTTAAGTTAATTGAGAATCAGGCAAGGAACAAAAGGAATTGAGTACTATTAATTTTAAAAACATACAGGATTATAGGAAAATTTACTAGATTTATAGTATGTACTTAGAGTTACAAGGGAAAATTGGTTATTATGTTCATAGTCTTAAATAACTGATTACTGATTAAAACACACAAAAGCTCCCTTAGATACTAAATACTCAAATAAGAATGTAACTATTGCTGTATTAATATTAAAATCATCTAAAACTTTTATTAATGTATTATAAAATTGATAAAATTGAAAAAAAGGTAAGAAACCTCACAGATTTTAAATTTCCTCACTTTTTAAAAGATTTTCAAATAGCTTGATGACTTTTGGATAAACTATATGCTATACTGACAGAGAGGTTAAGTAGAATCATTAAAGTTGATAATACAATCTTACCACAGTGTTGCCTCCATTGTTTATAAATCTATCCACAATAAAGGAACAACTTTTATTGCTGAAATAATTTATTAATTTTCCAAAACCAGATTAATTGCTGGCAAATTTTCATCAACTGAAATAATGTTTCCTGGTTCTATAGGTACACAGATGATTTAAATTCAAGGTAGCTTTCCATTTTGAGTCTCCTTTTATAATTAGCAGGGAAATGCAACAAGAAAAGTCATTTGTCTGCTTTGAGCAGCTTTGAAGAGTGTAAGAGGATAAAGGTTTCTATTGTTGTTTTCCAAAGTGATCATTGAGAAACTTATGTGTTTTTAATTATGATTTTGATGATTTCCTCATCTTTAAGGATTGCTTAATTTATAAAATTTCATTTTTATTTGTTTTTTTTATTTTGTTAGAGCATATTTATTTTACTTTTAAAATGTTTAACTTTTTGTATATTAGCACTGTTTCAAGATGTTACATTCAAGTTTATGGTTTTTAAAGTTTCATATTCTTTAATATGCACTTTTCCATTGGTTTTTGTGACTTTAATTTTATGATGTTTTAAAATTTTTCATAGCCTTTTTTGTGATTGTTAATTCTCTTATTCTAATCTGCTGGTTTCTTTCATATGTCTTAAGCATTTAATTTGTTTAATTTCATATGTTCTGTATCTTGCCAAATTATATTTTCTTTCAAATCAGAACACGTTTCTCTTATTTTTGACTGCAGTCTTGAATTTACTTTTTTAAAAGTAAATTTCTGTCTTCCATGAGTTAACTCCAAAAGAACAGTAAGATTTATCTTTTTATGGTAGGCAGAATAATGCTCTCCTAAAGATATTCACACCCTAATTCCTGGAACCTGTGAACATTATGGGCAAATGGTACTTGCAGATGTGATTAAGATTATGAACTTTAAAATACCCTGGATTACCCAGGTGGGCACAATCTAATGACAGAACGCCCTAAAAGTGGAAGAGGTAACCAGAAGGGTGGGTCAGAAAGAAGAGAAAGGAATAAAAATGAACTCAACCTGCCCTTGCTGGCCCTTTATAAACAGGAAGGGAAACAGGAGCCAAGGAATGAGGGTGGCCTCTTGAAGCTGAATAGTCTTCGGTTGGCAACTGGCAAGGACAGGACCACAAGGAAGTGAATGCTGCCAACAGCCCAGACAAAGAAGAAAATGAATCCTCCTATAGAAAGAAATATAGCTAGCCAACACTCTGATTTTAGTCTGTTGAGCTCTGCACTGGATTTCTGTTAGACAGAAATATAAAATAATACGTTTGTGTTGTTTTAAGCCACTGAGTTTGTGATTATTACTTATGGAGCAATGGGAGACTAACGTACTCTCTTAAAATGTCATTTTCATTTATATCATACACATAATACAAAATAAAATAATACAGAGAGATTTATAATGAAAAAAATCTTCCAAATTTGGTCACCCAGTACACGCTTTATCACATTTGGCCCCAATTCCCAGCGGAAACTTCTTTTGACATTTTTTGTTTTTATTTTCTCCTATTAAGTATATCAAATCTGCTTCTTTCTTAAGAGGGTAGGGTGATTATTTTTTGTCCCATACAATGAATTAAGAGGCTTTAGCTCAGTTTTACTACCCTCCTTTACAACTCCTCACTTTGAATTTTTAATTTATCTTATTAAGTTTCCCTTGGTTACAGCTGTATTTTTAAATGATTCAACTAAACCTCAATTAATTTTCCTTTAATTTTAGACATTTTTGACTATTAGGTATTGTGGCAGGGACTTGTCAGATAATTACAAAACATGTTCCACTTCATTCTGGGAACACCTCTGGGTAACGTGTGACTGAGTTCCAGGCAATGGAAAAGAATGGAAGCTATTTGTGCCACTTACAGAACTCCCTCGTAGATACTACTCATGTCCCTATTCTGTCATCTGACATTTAAGTTGCAGATGAGTATGATGTTTTTAGAAAACACATTTCGACGATAACCAACCTACGGGATAAGTATACCATGCGTTTTTGAGGAACATCTTACTGATATTTTTGTTTGCTTGTTTTTGTTTTGTTTTGTTTTTTATTTTACAAGAATAAGAAATAAACTTCTACTATATCTGAGCCATTATCTATTTCAGGGTATATTTTATAGAAGTTTAAATTGTTTTACTATTACAAGATTATATTACTACCCCTACGATTTCCCCTCATCTCTCTTTTGTCTTGAGAAAAGAGAACAAATGAAGCAGGAGAAGGCAAAAGGAAAACTTTCTGTAGTTATTTCCAAGAGCTTGCCATTTTATGCCTGTGTTCCAGAGGCTCAAATCCTTGCCTGTCCTTTGATTGTCTCAGTTCCCACTGTACTTTATTATACATACTTATTTTACCTTAAATCATCAAATAAGTGACTATTTTATGCTTGTGACCAAGAGTTCCAACTAGTATGACAGGAAAATTTTAATATCTTACAAAGATGTGTTACCAATTTTATTACTTAATGAGAGATACAGAGGCCATTAAGTTTCTCTCTCTTTTTTATTCTGTATTGGCTATAAAGGAACTCAGAGAGAAGTAGTGTACTGATGTAGCAATTTTATGTTTCCCCTTTATTTCGTCAGCATGTCCTCTGGTTTATCTCTGAATGTTCAGCCCTTTCAAATACTCTATTGAAGTAGAAAGAACATCAATAAAGATATCCATTTCTATTTTATTGTTCTTCTAATTAAAAAAATAATTTAAATGATAGATATGATCACTACTAAGTCTCAATTTTATATTATGTAATTAATGAATAAATAAATATAATTATGAGATAAAAGATTAATTTTCATATTCTGTTTCTTAGAAACTTGGGTCTCTGAGGAAGTGTTTTACGAGTTTCAGAACATAAATGCTTTCTGCCAAATAATAGTTAAATTACCTGACCAAGCACTTCATAATTCTCTTATAAATTGTTTTTCCTTATACGACATTTTATGAAAAAAGAACTATGCCTTACTAAACATTCTGTAATAAAACAAGAAAACTTCATACTATTATATTATGGGCAACAATCCATCATTAGTGATATCTTAAGATTAGGAAAAATACATTATTCCAGATCAATAAGAATTTTTAACACCATTACTAATTCTTTATCCATTAAATCCAAATTTTTGTGATATATGTTCAAGTCAAAATTAATTATGTATGGGTTAATTTTTATTTATTTTCAAAAGCATGTAAATTATGTACCAGAGACTGGTCAATATTTCTTAAGTTTCCTGTGTAATAAAGGTGCTAAGTTTTATACTTAGCAAAACCTTTTCTGCATGTAGCAAGAAAAATACAAAACAACTTATGTTATTAGTAGATTTCTAAGCAGAACACTTCACTGTTCTGGACTCAGTATAAAGCAGTACATTTATTGCCTTATCTGATTTTTAAAGCACCAAATATAATTTGTTGTGACAATGCATCTTTAGTTCATTAGTGGCTGGTAAATAGAGAAATGAAATCAATACATTACTTGATTTTTACTAGTTACCGGCGTTCTCTAACATTTAGTATTGTATGCCACCAAATATTAGCCATTAATGCCAAGAATAGTAGCAGAACGGGAAGCAGCAAAGTACTACCTGGAACACTGTGCACAGCACCACACTTCACGTGTTCTTCCCACAGTGCTGCAAATCTTGCTTTTATTTCTATTAGTAGCCTCAATCCTTCCTAACACTCTCTTCTATCAAGCTACCTTCATCTTTTTATAATTTAAAGATGCAATCCTATCTTTAGTATTTTTAAATAACTATTGCCAACTTAAAACATTTTAACTGTGTTTTTGATAGAAATTTAGTTACAAAACTGTATTTTCTTTGAATGGACTGCCTAGATCTGTATTTTCTCATATTCCATTCTAGTTAAGGTAAGAGTTTACAGAATGCATATATCATGTATAGAGGAACACCTCTAACACTTTAATGTTTGGTATTGAATTATAGACATTCTTTGTGTATTTCTGATATCTAGAAAAATACACCTATTACTGCTATTATTACTATTACTGTTGTCATTTCTACTATGCTAACTTCACTATTACCACCAACTTCCATATCTAATATTCATTGAGTTAGTCCTCTGGTCTAGATATGCATGAAATACTTTAAGATATTATTTTGTATGTTGCCTACATTGACTCTACAAGCCATTATTTTACAGATGAGGAATTAGGACTTTGTAAGGAAAATAACTTTTTTTAATTTCCACTTTCATATGTTTATATGTGGGTATTTTTTCCCCACAGTGTTCAGTTCTCTTACATCAGCTGGGTGTCCTGTAATTTAATTCAGTTCTGACACTATCTACCTGGAATTATCCCACATCTTAAAGGCTCAGTCCTACAAGACTGTCCCCACTTCAGATGTCAATAGCAAGTTCTAGGTTGTCACCTACACTTCTGATTGACCAGCTATAAAGTGGGTTCTCACAACCTCCTCTTCAGGTTTAATAACTTGCTAGAATGGCTCATAGAACTTGGGGAAGCACTTACGTTTATAAGTTTATTACATAATAAAGGATACAGTAAAGAATACAAATAAATAGCCAGATAAAGAGATACATAGAGCGAGCACTGGAAGGGTTCCAAGCACAGGAGCTCTGTCCCCAGGGAGTTAGAGTACACGACTCTCCTAGCATGTGGATGTGTTCACCAGTCTGGAAGCTCTACGAACCTCATAGTTTTTTTATGGAAGCTTCACCACATCGGCATGATTGATTGATTATTAACTCTATCTCCAGCTCCTCTTCCCTCCCTAGGAAGGATGAATACTGGGGCTAAAAGTTAGTTTGGTCTTTCTGTTGACCAGTCCCCATCCTGATACTATACAGGAGATCACCAAGAGTCACCTCTTTGAACACAATATGCTCCTGTCACTCAGGAAATTCCAAGGTATTTAGGAGCTTTAAGTCAGGAACTGGCATCAAAGACCAAAGATATTCCTAGCACCTTTATTGCTTAAAATATTACAAAGGTTTTAGGAACTCTGGCCAGGAGCCAGACATAAAGGCTAAATATATATATTTCTTATTACATCACAACATTACATATTTAGAAAATAATTTGCCAAAAGATATACAGCAGAATGAATAAGCCAAACATTTAATTTTGGTTTATCTCAAGTCAAAGACTGTACTCCTTGACATCATGATATATTGCTTTGCTAATTTCTTTTATTAGTTCCAATAAATACAAACAAATTGGATTCATTTTATAAATAGTAATTTAAAAAGAAGTTTATTATTAGTGTAGCAGGAACTCAGTTTGAGCCTTACTTTCCACTCACTCCTCTACAAAGTTCAACAAATATGAAATGGTTCAACAAAATGATTTCATTGGTCTTAGAAGTCTATTTGTATACTCTATTTGTACTGGGAATGAACCCAGTTGGTACATAAGAATGAAGTTTTGACATAATCTTTCAGTAAACATGAAGGAGGAACTAAGAGAATTCTAGTTGTGTACATGCCGGAAGGAAAGATACTGATGATTTTCTTGAGTGAGAGCCCATACTGTTGGAAAGAAATCGAGAAGTGTTGAGTATGATTGATGAGGCATATTATAGTTATCTGAGGGAGAAGTGATTCTGAGTAGAACTTGTATTATTTCCTGAATTTGAACCAGGTTGAACAGCACTGGTATCTAACATATAGGTAAAGCAGTGATGAATGTAACAGTCTGGGACAACCAAGACAGATGGAGCCACATAGAGTAGTTGTGACACTTGGTGGTATAGCAGGGATACTGTGGAAATAGATTTGTTCCTGAGAACTAATGAGACATCTTTAGAAATTTTGAGACATTCTTACTAGGGTTTGTGGGCTGTGGATATTTTGCTAGAAATATTGTATGAACAGTTAGAGACAAGAACCAAGGGGAAATTTTTAACAACTTATTGTAAGCTTTTTAATATATTTTCATCCTCATCTAAATAAAATGTTTGAAAGTATATGACATACTTATAATCTTACTAATACCTCAAAATATGAAAATAACATTAAATGGAACTCATAGAAAAAAAATACTCTTAATTCCATTTTTATCATAGAACAAGTGATTTCATATCTAACTTATTCACACAAGGGTCATGCATTTGGATTTTCTAAGAATATTTCAATATAATGGTAAAACTATAGGTGAATGTGGTAGAGAATGGGAACGTAGCATAAATCATGAAGTTGTTCAAGCCTTTTTTCTTCTCATAAAGATAAAGGAAGAATAAAAAATACAATGGTAAAAATGGTTTCAGTTTATCTTTTGTATTCTGAAATAAAAGAATATTTGAAACAATTATCTTTAGAAAGGAATCTTTTCACTGCACAGATGTTGTGCATATTGCTACCTTTATTAAATTCACTTGTAAACAAACTCTCATATAACTTTTATGGACTTCCATTCATGAAGGAAAAATAATTGATATGAAGTCACTGGACAACAGATTGGGGCAGTGATAGCTGAACAAAAGGAAACCAATGAGCTGAGCACCTCTTTCACCCTGGCTATATGCCTGGGAGCATTCTCCACACCATAGCTTAGGAAGTTTGAACTCAGGCAGTGAGATGTGATCTTGATGAGCTGAGGCAGCAGAGACAGTGCGTAATCTTGCTGAAGGAGTTAGAATATGCGTGGCAGGCCATATAAGAGGTAACATTATTGGGAGGCGTCTCTGGAAGTTTTCTTGAGAGTTCTTCTTCGTCCTTGGTGGTGCCTCAGCTGTGCATGCCGAGAGCAAGGCCCCATAGGCCTAGCAGAGATTACCTGACGTAGGGGTTAGAGAGATTATCAAAAGCTCAGAAATTTTGTTGTACTAGGATATGCTGAAGTTCTCCCAAGCCGGAGAAGAAATCCTGGTGAGCCCTTCGGTGCTTCTAGTTGAGAGTCCAGAAAGGTCAGACATCTGGATGAGAAGACTAAGCGCTAGAGTAAGAGCCATTCCATAGCACTAAGGAGGTAACAGAAATAAAGCAACCCTGACAAAGCACTAAGCCAAGTCTGAGAAAATCAAGATGAGCCTCAATTATTTTAAATTCCTCCCATTATAAAACTCAATATCCTTTAAAGGAAGAAAACGTGATCCAGATGCCCTCCAATGTGTCACTCAGAACATCAAACAGAAAAGAGAAGATTACAAGGCATACAAAGAATCAGGAAAATGTGATCCATGAGCAGTAAGTCATATAAGTAATATGTTACCAAGTCCCTGTTCACTGTTTACATTTCATACAAATAAAACTCATTTAAAGAACATTGATAAGTGGCCACAAAAAGTAACCCACATCAAAATATATACTATGAAAACGTTAAGACAAGTAATATAAGCAAATCTCAGTTTCTCCATCTTTAAAATGAAGGAACTCAACTAGATTATCTCTAAGATTTTTTTCAGCATTACTCTCCAATGAGTTTTGAGTCGTGGAACAAACGACCATTCCAGAAGCTAGCCCAGCCTTGTGGACTCAGTGCCACTAATGATTCTGGGCTAGCAGATAAGATTAAATGTATATAAAATATAGGGGAAGAGCTGTAGAAGTGTGTATGTGAAGTTCGTTGGGGGAGGGAGAGTCAGTGTATTTATCTATGGAGATCAATTATTTATGAAAACTTTCAACATCACAAAGTCCACTTATTTTCAAACAGCAATGCCCACAGGCATATACCCTCCTAAATAGAAGACCTAGTACAAGCACATATACTTTCAAGGTCAGAAAACCATAATGACACCTGGAAAGAATCAATACTAACAATTTAAGGGTACGTTTATATATGATATTTTCTAAAGCTTTCAATTATTCCAAAAAATTTTACCCTTAAAAGGTCAGTTTAAACAACCAAACAAAAACTTCATCCTATTTAACCCTCAGCAACTGGACTGCTGACTCATTTCTCACACCTCCAGATCCTTCCAACCAGTTAGGAAACTTAAAAGCAGAAACTCACATGGGTTCTGACTGACAGGCCTACCTTTCGATATGCAGACTGTCCTATCCCCTCTGTCCTGATGACTTGTCCCTCTCTGTAAATGCAGTGACTCTCACTGCCTGAGCTGCACTTTGCTCTTGGTTCACAGAGTTACACAACTACACGAACAATAAAAGGTGCTGAAATCGTATTTCACTCTCAGTCTTACCACTATCTTCTGTTCTAGCTTCTTTTAATAAGTTAATCTGTCCCTTAACTTTCAGTCTCCTGTGGTTGGAAAGATGCTACTTTCAAACATTCTCAGTTTATATCAAGACATTTTATTAGTATGAAAGATGCTTTTAATTAATTTTAATTTGACGGCAGTTTAAGATAAAAAGTTACAATTAAAATTAGAAGATTTAAACAAAATGCCCTCTCACAGAAATGAATATGTGCTCCTCTCATAAGCACTCTCTATAAAAATATGTAGAAAACAAATAAAATACCAAAATAAATTTAATAGATTTTATCTTCTTCCCCAACATATACTTAAAATACATGCTTCATCACAACTATTTTAAAATAAGCTCAGAATATTATCACCTCTAATAAGTTTATGTGACATTATATTTCATGAATATTTATCAACTCAAACTTGTCACAAAATGTCACATACTCACTGGCAACTCAGAATGTTAGCTACTTTTGTAAACAAGAAGCAGCATTTTTTGTGTGTGTTTGTTTCTTTCATGAAACTATGCACCTAAGATATGGTACATGAGCACTTCTAAGGAAGCAAGTATTCAAGCTCTGGTTGGCAGTAACAGCTATGCGAGAGACATTTACGATACAGTAGAGAGAGCAGAAGCATATTCCAGATCTTTAACTTGCAGCCATGATTTTGTTCTTGATATTAATATTCAGTGATAGCTTCAATTCCTGTAGTTCTGATGATTTGTAAAAAACAAATTCTTTTCATTATGTCTTTTTCTGGTAATATTTTGTTTCCTACAACACATTCTGGTACAATTAGGAATTATGATAATTTTAGCATATTTAAAAAAGGGTTGCATTTCTTGAGTGGTACAGAGGTATGGAAGATGTACTGGTAAACATCTGGAAAAATTTACAGCTTATTCCTAGACTCTCTGCTTATCGTTTAAATTAGTATCAACTCATTTAATAAGGAAATTGATACCCAGGGAGGTAATTTTACACTGTTTTTCCAATTATTACTCTAGGTACACACATAAGGAAATTCTTTACTTATCAATTCTTGTGAGACAACTAGGATGCTTATTAAATATTAAGATTGCTTTTTTATCTTTGGAAAAGTAAGCACAGCAAAACATCTGGCTGCAAGAGTAATATTCTGGGATTAATCACTAAGTTCATCAACTGGCAACAGAGAAAAATGGGTATTTTGAGTTACTGCAGAGCAAGTGTTCAGATTTTTAAACATGGTACGTTATAACCAAAGTCCTTCTTGAAATGTCACCAATGATCACCCAATGCTTTAAATTTGTTTTCTCATTGATATGAATTTGTTACCCTCACCCAGCTGTACTGACAGATGGTTGGTGACTTCCTTATTATTATACCTTGAGTTACTGCCAAGTATAACTCCAAGGGATTTGGAATAGTCATAAATACCACTGTGATGTACTAACATTAATGTAGCATTAGTGAGGTTTCTGAGTCCTTAGTGCATAGTATATTGAGCTTAATGTCCTTATCAATGTACTTTGAAAATATAGTTTAGATTATATAGCTATTATGTCAGCAGGCAACTGACTAAATTATAATCAGAAAGCAATAAACAGGGGTCAGTCTGGAGGCAGGGGATGTAACAACTGATGTCCTATAGGATTAATGTTAAATTCAAGATTTTATGCTTTCATCACTGTCCAGAATGATGGACTGGAAAGTATAAAAATTCTGTTTGTAGATCATGCCACAATAGGGAGTCTAGGCTTCACCTTGGATAAGATGATTAGAATTCAAAGTGTCCATTATAAATAGAGGAAAAAAGTTATGACTAACAAAGTGAAGGTCAATATAATTCCACTTGGGTGGAAGAAACAACGCACTAAATTCAAGAAAGACAATTGTTGGTTCTGTGATATCGTAAAAGAAAAGAAATACGAGTTCAGTGAAAAGTCTATTATGATTATTAAAGACACAAAAATTCTGAATAAAGCTGATAATGTAATGGAAAGTAAAATCATATTTCTTTATTATTGCATATGTCCTTTATAGAGGTCTTCTTTTGACCAGAAAATATACTAAAATAACGTTATTTTGAAGGATTAAAATGCAGATTTAAACAAAGAACAAATAACATAAAGAGGGCACACTGGGCACATACGGCTATCTCCCCCTTCCATTTTAAAGCCCTAAAAATACAGAAGGGATATATATATATAATACATTATATGTATGACTATATTTTATATATATATATATATAAATCTACCCCTGCTTAAATGAAAAACTATGGTTACTCCATGAAAGGTGGCAATTAAAGGAGATTGTGCTTAAAAAAAAAATCAGAACCTAAAATTTGGACAGACACGGACTGAAGGTTTTAAAAAACGGTATAATTCCAGAGTCCCAGAGATAGGTGATATATACTGATTTACTTATCATTTTACTTATTTTTACTTGTCATATCTGTCCACCTGGTTGATGCATAGCAAACAACCCCTTCTTTTCTCCAGGTAGGGCCAGAGTATGGCAGCTGAATCATAAGGAAAATCACCAAAAGGCTATATCCAAGGAGGGAGGAACGAGGAGCAACAGGAAACTAATCAAGTGCAGAACAACAGTTCAAATGTCACCTCATGAGAGATGCCATCCTTGAATACTCGGTCTAAGGTAAGCCACCACTTCCTACAACTGCCTACTGTATTACATAATTTTAATTTTATCATGGCTTATCAGTAGCTGAAATCATCTATCTGTTTATATCAAATACACACACATAGCACACAGACACATTTGTTGCAAAAATATTTTGGAAGTAGTAAACATGGTACTTAGAGGAACTGTTTGAACTTTAAATGACTACAAAAGACAAAAAAAAAAGCTGAAAATCAGTAAATTAATTATTCAAATTTAGAAGTTAAAAAATAACAATTACAACCCCCTCAAGGTAGTAAATAGTTAATAAAGATAATCATAGGACAGAAACCACAGAGTATTGTAAGTTATACTATAAAGAGTAATTAACTATTTACAAGGAATTCATTATACTCGAGGAGTAAAAAGAGAACTATGACAATACATAAGGGCTGTGAGAGCAAACTCAAAGAAGGAACAATCTTAAAAAAGAATTCAGACTTGGTTGGGGAGGATGTAGTAGTTGGAGCCACTTCTGGATGGCAGGGAATTTTTAATGGGTTTCTGCTGGCCAGAACTGATCCACAAGCTGTGAACCTATGTTGGTGGTCAGGGTGCTATGTGATGAGGCTGCCCACAGGGTATCAATGAAACTCGTCAGGAAGCTGAAGGTGAAGGGGTGCTTTTGAACTTGCTGGAAAGCTACCTGCAGGAGCCATAAGAAAGAAAAGCACAGAACTTGCAAGAGTCCCCACTACCTTAAGTGTCCCTCCTGTGCTCTCTGCTTACAAGGCTTAACATTGAGCAAGCTGGAAAGAGAGATTTGCCCAGTATCACAAGCAGGGCAATGAAGAGTGGATTTGGAGCTGAAGCAATAGATAGATAATTGGCACTAATAAGCACAGAAATCAATGGAATAGAGAAGAAAGATGGAATAGAAAGAATAAACAGAGTTAATAGTTGTTTATTTGAAAAATGTTGACAAAATGATAAATTTCCAACAAGATTCAGTAAGGCAAATGAAAAAAGACAAAAATAAATACAGATGAAACCATTTACAGAAATAAAAATGACAAAAATATAAAAGAACTTCATAGAAAATTTTATAGCAATATGTGTGAAAGCATACATTAAATGTTTAAAAGTCTACAGCAATAAAGTGAAAAAAAATGACTCAAGAAGAAAGAAATTAAAGAAACTGAAGCAACAGTTAAGAAATTCTAATAAATAAAATATTAGATATTAATAGAAAGGCACATTCTACCAAAATCTCAATGAACAGTTCTATTGTTTTATGAACTCTTCTAGACAACTGATAAATAGGATGGACATCATCAAACTAACCTAATAAAGTGATTTTTATCCTCAGAATAAACGAATAGAACTTTAGCATAACTGTCCAGTTTTGTTAAAGGAAAACTGCAACTCTACCTCAGTCATAATAATAAATACAAACTTCATGATCACTAAAGATAGTAATAATTCGAATCCAGCAATATTTTCAAAATAAATTTTAAATATTTTAAAATATTGAATATATCATGATTAAATTGAGATGATGAAAGAAATTTAAGAATGCTATCGTATTAGAAATGTATAAATGCATTTACCATGTTAACAGTCTAGGAGAAAATATATGATCATTTCATCATAGAAATTATTTGATAAAATTTAACACATTTCATAATAATAAAGTAAACCTTTATCAAATGTGATAAATAGCAGCTTCTAAAAACTAGCAGAAAGCATCATTCTTAATTGAGAATCCATGAAAATAATTCATTTAAAACAATGAATATGACTAAGGTAACATTATCACAGGTTCTATTCTACATTGTACTTGAATACATTGTATTCAAGTCCTAGCCAAAGAAAGATAACAAGGGAAAGAAAGCAAAACAAAGGATCATAGAGGGAGAAATGAAGAAATCATTCTAAAGAAAAATTCAAAAGATATATATGCTCATTATTTGAATAAAGAGAATTTATCAATGTGACTAGTTATAAAAGTGCATTTTAAGATGTACCATTTAAAAACAACTACAGATATTATGAGATAGAAATAAATACAAAAGTAAATATAACTAGTAAATAGTACCATAACTAGTAAAAGATTAAACATTAAAGATATTTATAAAGCCTTAAAAATGAGAAGCTTAACCCATTTTCTTGGGAAAAAATATTTTAGCATTGTAAATAGATCAGTTCTTTTCAAATTGAACAAAAGATTCAATGCAAATTTAATAAAGATCCAAAAGGGTTTTTCTTGAAACTTGGGCAAACATTGCATATGAGAGACCAATTTTCAAAATAGCCAAAATTCTTCCAAAAAACAAAGTGAAGTTATGATGAATATATAAATGTGGTACTGAAACTGAGATGGAAAAATTAATCAACTAGATGTAATAAAAACATAAAATGAAGATATGATTTTACTGGATTGTTTGACTAAAGCAAATCAGCAGAGAAAGTAAAGAGTAGTATCCATCAAATGACGTTTGGACAATAACTTACCTATTCCCTATTATGGCCCACATACATATATAAATTCCAGGTGAAGTAAGAACTTTTATTTGAAAAAGTAAAACTTCAAAAGTTTTAGAAGAAAACATGGGAGACATGAGGAAGTTTTCTGACACTGAACTTGCAAAAAATATGTATAAATTTTAAAACATTAAAATCAATAGCTTTATTTAAACAGAAGATGTTAGAACCAAAGATACTAAAAATCAAAATGTAAACATGATTTGCAAATTGGAGATAAAAGTCACAATGGGGTTGACAAAGACTTAGTATAAAATATAAAAGAACTCCTACAAGTCATTAAGAAAGACAAAAATTAACTTGGGCAAAATTCAGAAATATAATTACAGTGGAAGAAATATATATGACTAATATTCTTTCAAAATATGATTTAGCCTTATTAATAATCAAGAAAACAAAAATGTATATATTTAATGCTTAATAAATAAAACACTCTGGACAGTGCTTACTGCCTAGGTAGAAAAGGGTAGAATAAAGGAAGAGTACATAGGGAGATGCAAGTTACTGACAATGCCTAGTACAATATTTTTATTGTACTGAATGTACATACATAAATATATGTTTAAAATATATATATTTATATATGATTATATAATTCTAAACTATAAATTAGAAATTGATATACAGTTGTCCCTTTGTAGCCAGCATCTTAAAGGAACTGGTTCCAAGACACCTATGGATACCAAAATCCACAAGATACCCAAGTCTCAGATAAAAAGTGGTATACTACAGCTGGCCCTCCATATTGGCACGTTACACATCTCTGGATTCAGTCAACTGTGAATTCTGTAGGAGGTTGGTTGAATCTGTGGATGCAGAACCCACTAACACAAAGAGCCAACTGCATTCTTTTGAAATATTCAAATATTATGTATAATAAAAACATTTAGAATCCTTGCTCAAATTACAAAATAATATTGTGCTCCCTGTTACAAATTAAACAACACAGAATTATCTAAATAATTTATCCCAAAAAAGTATCTATAAAACATTTTCCAAATATATATCCATGTGGATATTTCAAAGGATATTTAAAAGAACTGGGTAATTCACTATTCAGAAAAACCATACTGAAATGGCTTCTACTATTTGAATAATAAATTTCTAAAATGAAAATATATTCCATAAATAAATACATATTATGTTTAAACTTTTACATATAAATATTGTAAATGTGTTTATGCACATAATCACATTTTAAAACAATTTTTAAATGTTTTATTTATTTACTTACTTACTGCAGAAAGTAAACTGTATACAATCACCAATATCCTGCTTTTAGAAAATAACAAAGTTGTTGCTGTAATTACTACCTGAAAATGTCAGGCTTCTCTTAAGCTCTTGGAATCACTAAAGTCTCTATCTTGATCTTTATCTATCTCTATCTGTCTATATCTTATAGATTCCTTCTCAAAGGCAGACTGATTTCAAATGTTTTAAAAGTTAGATACCTTTGAGAGAGAGCTAATACTTGCCAGGACTAATAGAGGATTGAATTGAACTGAAAAGAACAAACCATCAATAACTTTGAAAGGGTTTCTTCAGTTCAGGGGATGTTTCTTCTGTTATTCTAAAATGTCTTGCTGAAAATAGGTGAGTTCACCATAATTTGCAACTGTATTACTATTTGTGAAGGCTGTTGGGGGTTTTGGATTACAGGAGAGGTCAAGGTGAGACTGCAGCTGGCCTGTTTAGTTTACTTCTATTCCGGAGAGCCTTTACATATTTATCCATCTAAGTATCAGAAAAACACACAAAACTTCTAAATTCCCCCATAGGTGAAGGAGGGATTACCAAAGACCCCCACCATGAACTCTAACCACTACAGAATATTTGTGAAATTCAGGACAATAATATTACTTGATTTAAAAGGTAGTGACTGTAGTAAGAATGGATTTTTTTTGCTTTTTTCCTATTCCAAAACATAGAGCAACCACTCTTTCCTGTCTGTTATCCCTGAAGCCAAATGTATAATCTGAATGTGTTATATTTATCATACAGTCAATTAGCTATTTCTTGAAATGCACATAAAAATAACTCCATAGAATCACAGAAGACAAAACCACCACTTTGATCTATGCTCTAAGATAGTTTAAGAATCAAGGAATATATGGCTACATCTTTTGTCCTACCCCTGTATTCTGTTTACATCTTTACTCAGCTTTACTATACTTTATTAAACTTATTTGTTTATATAGGTTTCTCCCAGTAGACTGTGAGTTCCTTCATTTCAAGAACATTGCCTTACTCATTTTTGAAAGTATGCTGTATGTTTCAGACGCTGTATGACTACTGGAGATAAAATGGTGAAAAGAGCCTGAGTTAAAGAAATTGAACTTTGGAGAGATAATGGGATTTAGTTCTATCTTTTACCAAAAAAATACCTGAGCATTTCTCTATTCTGATTTCAAGTGTAATTTAAAAATAAACTTTGGGTTGATTTTTCCTTTTTAAATGCATATGAAGGATTTATACTTAATATTGAGGGAAAATAATATAATAAATACAAAGTCTATATAAATTTTACCTTTACTGGAGCATTCAAATCTGAATTACTCATGTGAATGTTCAACATGTATGTACCATTTAAATTTTTATTTATAAATTTGATTCTTATGATATGACCTCCTTTATTTCAGACATATATAAATTCAACATCAGAACTTACTCCAAATCTGATTTTTCTAATCTTTAAACTATTTTCAGATAGTCTCAAATAGTCTTTTTAAATGTGGATATAACAAGTAGTGTGGGAAATACTGCCATGGTTTTATGTCACTTCAGAAATGCCTTCCATCAGCTCTCAATTCTAAATGACACTAAATATTAGCTTTTTGGTAGTAAGAGTTACAGGCATGTCACTCACAAAAGGAAAAATAGTTTTATGCAGAAGGTCTAAGGTTTATAAACAAACTTTTCCACTTTGTACTTGGGTATCTTCATTCCTGAAAGTAACTGGATCAATTAACTTGTATTACAAACAAAAACATAAAGTTACCAATTTTCTTAAATGCAAATACTATGAGTTTTATCTTTAAAAATTAAAAATACATTTGGAAGTAAGCTATTGCAGAAAGACTTAAAATTGAGAACAAGATTTCATCCAAACTTTGAATATAAAAATAGCATTGTCTTCAATAAATTCTGTAAATAAAATACTGCATTTTCAATGCCATTATATATACATGTATTTAAGGTACTTTAGAGATTACAGAGTGAGTCTCACATCTAGCAGTACATTCCTCAAGTGGATAAATATTCTATCACTTACCAAATGACCTTATGAAAACCTACTGTTGCTTTTCCCATTTGAGTCCCTTAGCCCACCCCATGTGTAAGATATATTTATCTTTACTCATTGTGTTTGGATTTTCATGTTTCCCTTTATAAGCAAAATTTAAGATGGTGCTGCTTATAAGGCCATTATGCCAATTTCTAATAACCTGATATTATACTAAGTTTATAGTACCTATTCTCATCTTACTCTCAAATTTTCTTTTAGAATAACTTGCTCAAATAATAGAAGATTCAGAATATTAACTTCTGTATCTGGCTATTCCATAGACATAAATCTCTTTTAATGTCTCCAGTTCTGTACAACACAACTGTTCCTGTATTTAACAGTAGATGCTACAGAATAGATACATGCTACATCATTCCAACACTCAAACACTCCAAGCACTTCAATATCTGGAATCTCTTCTAATAATTGATCACAGATCAGACAGTATATCCTATTCACTTACTTAGATGTCTTTTCTCTGCAACTTAATGTATTTTCAGGGCTAGAAGGCATGACACATAAACTACAGCCTATAATTGTATAACAGAGACCACTTGTCAGGTACTGCACACACATAAATGAACTGACACGTGTATGAATATTTTTAAATTAATTAATATGCAGTGCTTTTTCATGACTTTAAAACAAATGATGTTAGTTGATTTAGATAATACTTCTAATAGTTGGTATCTTTCTATCTCTTCTTTAATAGGAAAGCTTTCTGGAAATTTTATAGAACACAATTAATCCTTACTTGTTAAAAAGTTTTGGGACTTAGATTTACTTATAATTAGCTAATATAAACCTTAAATATAAACAAAACAAGAGATTAAAGCTGTTTTATCAAGTCTTCCAAGGAGTGAATTTTAAGTGTAACATAAAATAGTTCATTTTCACAAAATGGGCTTTAAATTTTTTAAAAATCTACCTAACATGTTTATAAATTTTAATAATCCATTTATTGATATTTATCATTTCTCTTTACACTAATTATATTACTTAATATCAGACAATTAAATGACAGAAACCAATTATCACACAAATGGTTGACACATGTCTAAAAATGAATTTTAAAACTGTGTATAAAGAATAAGCAAAAAAAATTGGAGTCTGTCTTTCTTAATCCAGTAAAATGTAAGCACCTTATAAGATTAAAGATTTTATCTTATGCCTAGATCCATATCTACGGTAGGTATTCAAATAATATTTGTTGGACTAATAAATGAATTAATTAATCCATCTTAAATTCTGTCTTTACATTGTATAACTCCACTTGCAAATTACTTAGGTCTGTCAGAAACCCAAGATTATTGCTGGCAGCAGCCTCTATACTATGCTCACTTTTCAACCAGTAAATAAATTCCTGAAATAAACACTGACTTGGAAATATTCTTAATGTTAGGAGATTAATAATGATAATTTTCAACTAGTGCAAGAGGTAACACATTTTTTTCAGAGAATAAAAACTGAATTGTTTGGGTATTCATTAATTTAAAATAAGATGTTTAGTATTCTCTTTGATATACTTTGTCATTATGATATACAACTTAATATATTTGATATATATTTTATTACTTGTCTAGTCTACAACATTTTAATAAAATGCAAAGAATGTTATGACTGCAATAAGTGTAAAAATAGTTAAATTCCACTTACAGAGCAAAAGCCAAGGTGTTTGATGTGATGTCAAAGGCTGTTTAAATATATAATTCATCCCATCTGTTCTTCCTGCCCCCACATAGCCAGCTGTAGAGGTTTAAAAGTAAAAAAAATAAAAAGTTTGGAAATTCCTATCCCTGTTTTGATTAGAGTAACTTCTGCTTTCTTGCCAGGAAATTGCTCCCAATACAATGAAATCTCATAGAGGTTGCTATTTTACTTTTCTTCTTTTATGATGTTTTATGATTAAGAAAGTTTTATATATATATGCATATATACATATATATATACACACATATGAGGACTATGTCATGTTTTATTTGAACAGCATGTTCTATGAAGTGTCCAGTGGTGCCTGTTGCCACAGTTTATTAGAAGACAGAATTACTTAATATATAAAGATGTCACTCATCCCAAATTTCAAGCTGTGTTGAAGTTAAATTCCAGGGGAGAACATATACAGGAGATTTGTGCCAGAACATTTCCCAATAGCAGTATCAAAGAGAAATGAAGAATAATTTTCCTAATTGGAAATATGTGGGGAATACAAGGTAAGGAGGATTTAATTAATAGATTTGGAGTAAGGCCAGAACTGCAGGGTTAATACCTCTGCTGTTTCAAAGAGTGTCATGGGACCGCGAACGCAGATGAGTGGTCAGCAGGACTTGCAAGTTTTACTCTGGATTAATCCTAATGCGACTTTCAGAATTTCTTTGGGAGAAGTGTTTTATACAAACTGTTTCATATGTTTTCTAATTTTTTTTTATTACCAACATTTTCTAAACTTGGGGTGAAGTGTATTATTGAATATGATGTTTTAAAATAAGCCCTTCATTTGTTTTAATATTTCTGATTTTAATATGGCTATCACAGAATGTCATTAGTTAACTAACAATCCCCCACCATCCATAGTAATATAATTCATTTATATTTAAAATGATGCTCTTAAATAATACAGACATTTTTCAGGAGCTATCATAATAAGTTGCCTAATATCTCACAAAACATGGCCAATCTTGTTTCTGGAAGAAAAGCTGCTTGAGTTATTATAGAAATTCTACAATCACCTATCGATTACTGTGACCAATTCTTTCCTGAAAAAATTTATCATCATTAATGGCAAAGTCTGGTTCCAGATGTAATTTTTATAAAAAGATAAATTTCAGAACCCAAGCTATAGAAATGAACAAGACAGTGCTTAAGCATTATAATTAAATGTCCAATGACCTATTTAAAATACCCTAGACTTCTTTTTGCATTGATTGGAATCATCTGACAATAAGTTTAAGAATCTTGATCACTTATTTACCAATGCTGTGAACATAAAGATCACATTGATTTATGTATTAGTCTGCTCAGGCAGCCATGACAAAGTATCGGACTGGGTGGCTTAAACAACAGGAATTTATTTTCTCATAGTTCTGAAGTGTAGAAGATCAAAATCAGGGTGTCAGCATGTGAAACTCCTCTTCTGGCTTGTAGACCACTGCTTTCTCACTATGTCCAAACATGGTTTCTCCTCTGTGTGTGTATGTGTGTGTGTGTGTGTGTGTGAATGCTGAGAGAGTGACAGCGAGCGAGAGCACTTGGGAATGAGCTTTCAAGTGTCTCTTCCTCTTCTTATAAGGACATCACAGAATTATAGAATTAGAATTATAAGAACATTATAGAATTAGGATCCTACCTTCATGACCTCATTTTACCTTAATTACCTTCCCAGAGGCCCTATCTCCAAATACAGATTATATTAAGAGGTGGGGCTTCAACGTACAAATTTTGAGAGGGCACAATTAGTCAATAACAACCCACATTTGCATATTTTAGAAGAACACTATTGTTCTTCTTGTGCAATAAAAATATGGATAGAGTTGGACATTATTTTTGAGGACAAAGTCTAATATATTTGGAAATATCCAGAATGCATTCATAAAACAATCTTCAGAATGAGGAATGCCATTTGTTTACTTTTCCTTTTAATATTTTTATCCATTTGCATATTGTATTAATGTATGTACATGCAAACACATGCAGGCACATACTTCTTCATATGTGACATCAAACTTCCCTAAAAACACTCAGAAGATTCTCTTGGTTAGGTCAAAATAGAATGAGAAAAAATGAATTAGGATGTGGCATGTGTGTCAGAAAAGTGAAAAAGAATATACCGTGAATAAGCTTCCAGATTGTTAAAACCATTAATATGTTTTCTATTGTACTTACAATTTTTTCTCATACGTCTCACAAACTTCATTTCTTAATTTCCATATAGTCCTATCAATATAGCACCAGAGCATAATGTGTATTTAAATCCTCAGTGTCAGATAAAATCTCCAATATTATACTTTGTCACCATATCTAACTGCTGAAATATACATTGTTTTGTTCCTGTATGCTGGTTTGACTGCTATTAGAGTGCAATAAATAGTATTACCTGGCACTGTAACAAAGGAGATTACTGAAAATAGATGTTTCTAGTGGATAAAAAGTTGTAAAGTCTGTAGAAAGAAGGGACAAATTTTGCAGCTGATGAATTTTCCAATTTTACTTTGAATAGACAAAGATAACTTTTCCTATATTGTTCTCTTTCATTCACATTTATCCATCAATATAAATAAATATTTCATTTTCTGATTGTATATAAATACTTTTTTCTGCTCTATACATTCTTGCTTCAACTTGCCAAATAATACACGTTCTTGGTTTAAAATATGAAGCTTAAGCATTAATTGACTATGACAGTACAAATAGGATAGTCACAGAAAGATACTGAGAAAAAGACAAAAACAGCAGAATAAATTTGTTGAATACATGTCACCAAAAACACAGGCTATTTTTTTTTGCCAAAAATAAGGCTTCCTTTATCATGGTTTATTTTACTATCACATAGAAATGTGAGTTTTGAAGTTCTCAAAATGCAAATAATTATTAGTCATTTGTTTTGGATTTTTATGATTGCCATACATTATCAAAATTTATTGATTGCTATCATCAGGATGTACAACTTTTTTGTATGCAATATTTGGATAAATTGAGAAAATGTCAAATCCTCTTCCCACTACAAGAATATCTAGGTCGGTCAGACTATCTATCTACCTATCTACCTATCTACCTACCTACCTATCTATCTGTCTATCAATGCAGAACATGGTTAATTATTTCAAATTTCAGACACCCTAATTTAAAGTGTTCTTAGTCTGATTTTGAAATAATAAACCATATTTATTAGTTTGACCAAATTAATTAAATTACACAACTTGCATACATTGTTTTAGCTTACTGATATAATTTTTTCATGTAAGCTATATTTTTGGACTTAACTTGCTGGCCATGCTAGAATAGGACATTCGTGACTTGAACTCTTATACACAATTACAAAGCTATATGAAGCAACTGCGAGCAGATTTTAGACAAGAGAAAGCAATAGATTGTGATCACTGAGAGACAGAAACAAAGGAAGCAAGTTTTCCAATGCCCTGGTTTTATGCCTGAAAGCAATTTCAGAAATTCAGGGACAAGGAGCAAGTACTCAAAAAGATCCTGGTAATCTCACAAGAGATAATTGGCATTTGGAGGAGGCTGAGGAAGCTGGAAGTTATAGGGCAGAGTTCCAGAAAGGAGATACACAGAGAGCTTCAAAGATATGCAGAGAATCTTTGCTTCATACTGGACTGCACATGCATAAGGTGAAAATACACACACATACACACACAGGAAAGCTGTAAGCGGAATCATTCCCAGAGCTCATACAGGTTGGAGAGACTTTCAAGATCTGACCAGCCAGGATGGAGAGTTCTTGGGCATCAAATGGCATATTCTATCAAAAAACCTCAAGAAATTATACTTCAATATTTCCTGGAGTAAACATCTATTTTAGCCCTGTGTTAATGAAGTTTAAAAAGAGGTCTCAAAGGAATCAAAATGACCTGTAAATGATTCAATTCCCTTAAAAGTTTCTAAGTTCCTTATATAATGGAAAATACAATACTTAAACATTTAAAAACATAATATTGGTATCAAGTAAGAGTTTTTGGTTTCAAATAAAAGTTTCTAGACATGCCAGGAGGCAGAAATGTGTATGTAGAAATGTCTAAGAAAACTACAAAAAAAAAAAACCCTACTAGAATTAATTAGAAAGTTTAGTAATCAGTGAACAGGTCACAGGACACAAGTTAAATATAAAATATCAATTACATTTCTATGTATTAGCAATAAATAATTAGAAAGAGATTTTAAAGGTGTCTTTTATAATACCATCAAAATCAAATACAGAGAAATTTAAGAAAATATGAAAAAGACTCAAACTTGAAAACTATAAAACATCGCCGAGAGAAATGAAGGTATAAATAAATGTATCAAAATTTCTATATTTTTAAGATAATTCTCCCCAAACTGAAATACAGATTCAGTGCAATCCCAGTCAAAATCACACCAGGGTTTAATGTAGAAAATAACAAATCAATAGTAAATTTAAACAGAAATGCATAAAACATTGGCTAGCCAAAAAATTCCTGATTTAAAAATGTATATATATATTTAAAATGTAATAGTAACGTAAAATATTGAGTGAATATTTGCACATAAAGAGACACATATATAAATATGCATATATATTTATTTATTGTTTTTTCAACAAAGCCTTGGGATTTATTATTTTATATAGTATATACATATAAATTAAACTCTTTGAGTAAAATTTTAATCTTTGTAATTCTGAATACCCACTTTCGGATATGGTATTACTCATCTTTTGGTTTTTACTGTATACCATTTTAGATTTACCAAGGTGTTACAAAGATAGTGTAGAGTGGTCCCTTAGCTTTCTATAATGGTAATATCATAAACATTTTATATTCATCAAAATTAATATTGGTTTGCTATAGCTAACTACAGACTTTTTCACAAGTTTTTATCTTTATTCTGTTTCAGGATTCAAGCCAAGATATCACACTGCAGTTTATTATGTTTCTTTAGTCTCCTCCAATCTGTGACATTTTCTCAGTCTTTATTTGCTTTTTATGTCCTTGATAGTTTTGAAGGTCAAGTATTTTGGTCAGGTGTTCTGTAGAATGTCCCCCAATTTGGGGTTTGTCTGTTTTTGGTTTTGTTTTTTTCATGATCACACTGAAGTCATAGAATTTTGGAAAAAAATACTACAGTATATATTATTGACATGACTTATCACTAGTGATGCTAACTTGATTACTTGGCTAAGTATATGCCAGGTTCCTCCACTTGAAAGTTGTCATTTTCTCTCTTTGATACTCTATTATTTGGAAGTGAATCAGTCTAGTCTACATTCAAAGGGAGGAGAACTAATTTTCACCTTATAAAGGGAGGTATATTAAAAAATGATGGTCATAAGAGTTATCATCACAAGGAAAAATATATTTCTTCAATTTTACTTCTGTATGAGGTAACAGATGTTCACCAAATATACTGCAGTAATAATTTCATGATGTAAGTCAATTTATTATGGTGTACATGTTAAACTTATATAGTGCTATATATATGTCAATTATATTTCAATAAAACTAGAAGAAAAAAATGATGATGATAGGTACCAACTACAACTGCAATCAGTAAATTTGAGCAGAGATACTTTAAGATTAGGCCAAATTCTGCTTCCACATACATTAAAACAAAAAATCAAAACAAGACCAAACAGGGATGCAGTAACTACACTGGAATATTTAGTTATTATCAAGTTTTTGGTAGATATTCAAGGAAAAGTGACACTGGAATATTTTAAGGAGCAAAAACCAATGGTAGTCACAAGAGTGAAATAAAATTAGATAATTAAAGGAAGTGTTTTAAATGGGCTAAATGGACATAGAGAAGTAAGAGTAGAACTTCATCAAAGGACATACACGAGAAAAGAAAAACTGGAAAGTTGCATTGAACTGCCATAAACATAGAAGTACATAAGAAATCAAGATTATATGGCAGAAACAACTATGATCAATTATACACCAACAAATTGGATAGTCTAGAATAGATAAGCTCCCAGAAACATACAACCTACCAAGACTAAATCTTGAAGAGATAGAAAGTCTGAATTGACCAATAATAAATAAGAAGATTGAATCAATAATCAAAAAATCTCCCAAAAAATAGAAGTCCAGGAGCAGATAGTTTCATTGGTGAATTCTACCAAACATTTAAATAAAAATTAATACCAATCCTTCTCAAATTCTTCCAGAAAATTGAATAGGAAGGAATAATTTCAAACTCATTTTATGAGGCCAGAATTACACTGATACCAAAGACAGACAAGGGTACTACAAAAAAAGAAAACTTCAGGCCTGTATCCCTGATGATATAGATTTAAATATTCTCAATGAATTACTAGAAAATTGAATTCAACAGCATATTAAAAGGATCATATGCCATGATCAAGGGAGACTTACCTTTGGGAGGCAAGGATGATTCAACATACACAAATCAATGAACGTAATATATCACACTAATAGAAATAAATATAAAAACCACATGATCATCTCAAAAGATGAAGAAAAATATGACAAAATTAAACATCCATTCATGACAAAAATCTTCAATTAATTGGGCATAGAAAGAACATAGTTCAAAATAAAGGCCATATATGACAAGCCCAGATCCACCATTATACTCAATGCTGAGAAGTTGAAAACTTTTCCTCTAAGAAAGGTATAAGGCATAGTAATGAAAGTCCTAGTCAGAGCAATTAGGCTAATAATTAGGCTAAATAAAATTTTTAAATGGCATCCAAATTGGAAAGAAACAAGTAAAACTGTCACTATTTGCAAATGACAATTTTATATTTAGAAAATCCTAATAACAGCAAGAGCAATTTGAACTAGTAAATTTGTAGCATACAAAATTAATACATAAAATTCAGTTGCATATCTCTACACTAATAATGAAATATCTGAAAGAGAAATTAGTAAAACAACTCCATGTACAATCAAATCAAAAAGAATAAAATACCTGTTACAAATAAACTTAATGGTAAAATATGTCATTTCTGATAAAAATGTAAAGATAGAAATAAATGGAAAAATATTCCATATTCTTGAATTGGAGGGATATTGTTAAAATGCCCATACTACCCAAAGTAATCTATAGATTCAATGCAATCCTTATCAAGACTCCAATGGTATCTTTTACAGAAATAGAAAAAAACAATCCTACAATTCATAGGAAAGAACAAAAGACACTGAATAGCCAATGCATTCCTCAGAAAGAAAAACAAGGCTGGAGGCATTACATTTACTGATTTCAAACTATATTCCAAATCTACAGTAATCAAAACCCTATGGTACTGGCATAAAATCAGACACATAAACCAACAGAACAGAATCAATAGCCTAGAACTAAAGCCATGCATTAATGCCCAACTAATACTTTATAAGGTAGCCAAAAATATTCAATTGATAAAGTACTCTTTTCAATAAATGTTGTGGAAAAACTCTATATTCACATGCAAAACAATGAATCTGAACCACAGCCTACACCACAAATGAAAACTGGCTCAAAATAGATTAAAGACTTAGATGTAAGACCTGATACCATAAAAGTATTAGGAGATAACATAGGGGAAAAGCTCTTTGACACTGGTTTTAGCGATGATTTTATGGATATGGTATTTAAAGCATAGGCAACAAAAGCAAAAATAAACAAGTAGGACCACATCAAGCTGAAAAGCCTGTGCACAGCAAATGAACAAAAGAAAAAGGCAACCTATGGAGTGAGAATCAACATATCTGATAAATGATTAATATCTAAAATACATAAAAGAACTCAG
The DNA here is from genome assembly GCF_036321535.1 of Camelus dromedarius. Classification (NCBI taxonomy): domain Eukaryota; kingdom Metazoa; phylum Chordata; class Mammalia; order Artiodactyla; family Camelidae; genus Camelus; species Camelus dromedarius. The sequence goes on from NC_087439.1 coordinate 77,227,866, forward strand.
AGAACTCAACAGCAAAAAAAATCTAATTATAAATGGGCAAAGGACCTGAATGGACATTTTCCCAAAGAAGATATGCAGAGTGCCAACAAGTACATGAAAAAGTGCTTAACCACTAATCACTAGGGAAATGAAAATCAAAACCACAGTGAGATATCGCCTCACACTTGTTACAATGTTTAACATCAAAAGGACAAGAAATAAATGCTGGTGAGGATTAGGAGAAAAAGAATCCTTGTACACTTATACACTATTGGTGGGGATGTACACTGAGATAACCAATTTGGAAAACAGTACAAGATTTCTCAAAATATTAAAAATAGGACTACCATATGATCTAGAAATTTCACTTCTGGGTACATATTCAAAGGAAATGAAAACACTATTCCAAAGAGATATCTACATTTCTATGTTCATTGTAGCATTATTTACATAGAAACAACCTAAGAGTCAATGGATGGATGAATAGATAAATAAATGTATATATACATATGATTATTATTCAGCCATGAGAAAAAGAAAAATCCTCCTATTTGCACCAGCATGAATGAATGAATCTTGAGGACATTCTGGTAAGTGAAATAAGTCAGACTGAGAAAGACAAATACTGTATGATACCAACTATTTGTGGCATATAAAAAACCTGACTCAAAAAAGCAAGGTTGCCAGGGCCATGGGGTGGGGGATGGGATAAATTGGTGAAGGTGGTCAAAGGGTACAGATTTCCAGCTATAAGATTAATAAATTAAGGTAATGTAATGTATACCATGGGGACTATAGTTAAGAATACTATGTTAATATATATCTAAAAATTGGTGAGAGTAGATTTTAAAAGTTCTCACCACAGGAGGGAAAAATAAAACACTGTAACTGTTGAGATGATGTATGTGTTCACTAACCTTATTGGAGGTAGTCATTTATCAACATACACATACATCAAATCAGTACGTTGTACAACTTATACTTACGTATCACAGTGTGATATGTCAATTACATCTCAATAAAGATGGGGGAGAAAACTAAAACTAGAAAAGATGGAAATAAATCTTTATTACTTAAATTGGGCATTGCTTCCTTAGATGTAACACAAAAAGCACAAATGACAAAAAATATGCAGATAAATAAGACTTCATCAAAATAAAAAACACTTATGATTGAAATGTCATCAGAAAGAAAATAATAATTATGGAATGTAAATATTTCCAAATCCTACATCTGATAAGGATTTAATCAAGATTATATAAAGAAATCTTACAATTCAAAAATAAAAAGAGAAATAACCCAATTTTTAAAAAGGGCAAAAGAGTTGAATATACATTTCTCCAAAGCATACATAGAAATAACCAATACACACATGAAAAGATGCTCAATATCATTAATGGTTAAGGAAATGCTATGCAAAACTATAATGAGATACTACTAGAATGGCTAAAATTAAAAAGAAGATCATAGCAAGTGTTCCAGATGAAGTGAAGATAATGGATTCTTTATTAATTTTTGTTGAAAATACAAAATGGTTTAGTAGCTGTGGGAAACAGCTTGGCTCTTCCTCAAAAAAAATTTGGACATGGAATTACCATATGACTCAGCAATTATAATCCTATTTATATACCCAAGATAAATAAAAACATATATCCACATAAAAACCTGTATACCAATATGTGTGGTAACATTATTCATAATAGTATAAGTAGAAATAACCAAAATGTCCATCAATCAATTAATGGATAAATAAAATGTAATATGTATATATAATAAAATATTTGAAATAAAAATTAGCAAAACATAGATACATTCTAAGAGTAGATTAGTCTTGAAAACATTATCCTAAATGAAACAATCTAATGACCAAAGGCTACATACTGTGTGATCTAATTTATATGAAATATCCAGAATAGGCAAATCCACTGAAACAGAAAGTGAATTTGTATTTACTAGAGGATGGGAAAATGCAGAGTGCCTGCTAATAGGTACAGGGCTTCTTTTGGAGGTGATGAAAATATTCTGAAATTAGATAGGGGCCATGGTTGCCCAAATGTGAATATGCTAAAACCCACGAAATTGTACAGTTTAAAAGAATGAATTTTATGGTATGTAAATTAAAATGTCTGCTTCATAAGTGAAAAATATAATTAGTTGGAAAATTAGAGTAATAGTATTAAAAAGTTTGTTCTAAGAGTTCATATTTTAAATGTAAGCATTTTACTCAGCGGCAATCCCTGTACTGAAGTGATTCTCATACATGGTGCGTATCAGAATACCCTAAGGAGTATTGATTAAACTCTGTCAGGCAACATGCAAGATCAATTAAAGAAAAATTCTGGGGGTATGAGCCAGGCACTAGCATTTCTTAAAGCTCAGCAATGATTATATTACAGAGCCAAATTAGAGAACTATGACAACTGTGTTATATGTAAATGAATGTACACTATACTTTAAGAGGGTTAAAGAGATTAGATGAACTGGCAACAATTTACAATAGTACTGAACTATTATTGAAGGAGGTATAAATGAAAGGCTTAGATCTAGTAGTACTAGTATCATAGCAGTTGTTACTATTTTTAAATTGGAATAATGTATAATTTGTTTAAGTAACAAATAAAACAAAATAGATTTGTCTTAATAATGGATTAAGACTCTTACATTCACACTGGATTTTTGTAAAATTAAGGATATGAAAAAATAAATTAATGGGATATATTTGAAATAAATCACATGACTCAAACTGGTAAATCCTTAATCAAGAGATTTACTTTAGCAGCATGGCTATCCAAAGTTCTATTTGCTTGTAAGCAATTTGCAATAAAACAAAACAAAACAAAATTAACCACAGAAAAATATTACCTATTTTTTGAAATACAGTTTACATGTCTGAAATTGGAAGACTGTATATGTGTGTATGCTTGTATGTATATTATATTGCAATGGCAATTAAAAGACATTACTGAAGATAATTTGAGTTGAAATAGTGTATATGTGCCTATATCTGTAAGACAATTCTCTTTCAGCAAGATTTCAATTCCATTTATCAATTATGTTTTGAATATATTTTCCTCCTTTAAAGTAAAATGCAGTAGCATTTTACAGTTTTGGAAAAGTGCACATTTGAAATATTTCTTATTAAATAGCAGAAGAAGTAATATACAACCAGAAAACAAACTTTTTTGAGATATTCAATTAAAATATTAATTAAAGCCCTGTAAGGTATGAACAAGGATATGCAAATTCATAATTTCCATTCAGTGAGAAAATTTTTCATATTAATGAATTCATGTAATTTAGTTTTCCAGATTTAAATATTTTCAATTCCATGCTGAAATACATGAAATAAATTAAACAGAAATTAAGTTACCTTGGAAAAAATATGAACCAGAAAACATTCTTATATTTTACTTATTGAAACACTGCATGTATTTACTTACATGAATTTTATTTGATTCCTTGCTAAGGGCATAACAAAAATGATATGGACCAATTAGTGATAATCATTTTTAAATACCTTTAAGTTCACCTTAACTTCAATTATTTCATATTCGAATGACAAATAGGAGCCTATAAATTCCTGAAGAATAAAATTAATGAAATTTGTTTATCAAATGTATGTATACTGAAGTGAGTTAGACACGAATGACTTACCATGAATTTTATATATAAGGAGTATTGTTTATATATAAGTAGTATTCAAATTTCAATTTTTCCAACTTCTCCAAAGATCTTCCACTGAAAATTTCAAATTACCCTCTATGAAATAATTGTTCTTCCTCTACTTATTCTAAAAACTGATTAAAATTCATTCTTGATTTAGTTTTCTCCTATATATATATATATCACACTGTATACTGTAAAATGGTGAAAAAACTGTTTTAAATATGTTTAACAGTTAAGAAAGAACCCATGTGTGTTTTTTGCCACCACTCTTGGTGAGGAGGGGGCTCTGTAGTTATACTTTTACCAAATGAGTGAGGCATTCTCTGTAAGAGCTGAAATATGAGTGGATAACTGAATCGACTAAGCATATTTTCTCCATTGAGAATCTGGTTTGCTGACTGAAAATGTAGTCAATCTCAGTATCAAAACTAAGAGAAAATGCAATGGCGAATTTTATTGGAAAAGACATATTCTGATGAGATTATGGAGAAGAGAAGTCTGGTTTGCTTACAGAATGATGTAGATGAGTTGAGACACTTCATGAAGTATTTCTGAGATATCTTATGCTGGGTCCCAGTGGCCTTCTACCCTGCAGTATCTGAGGTGGACCTACTGCATTTCCCACCCATTTGTCTTTGCTCCCTGTGAGGTGGCAACGTATCTTTACTTCCTCCTTCACTTTGCCCGCATGCGCGTGTGTGTGTGCGCGCGCGCGCCCACGTGCATCTCACTTGGTTTCTCCTTTTAGGGTAGCTTGGGTTGATTTCAATTTCTTAAATCTAAAATGCTATTGACTAAGACAAAAAGAATGCTTGTAGAACTAAAAATCAAGCCAAAGTTTAAGAAATAAATTAATTCTGCTAGTTTACATTGATAAAATTTTGCATTTTAATACAACTTTGTACTTATTTAAAATCTTCAGTTTATTGTTTGGAATAGTCTTAATTTTGGAAGTTATTTTTAAGAAAAAATCTCATAAATATGTGACTGGATTTAAATTATAATTTTTAAGTGTGATTACAAAGATATAAATTAGCTTCCCTGAACTTGAGACTTCCAAATAAAATCACAATAATTTTCAAATATAAAATCTAGGTGCATTAGAATATTGTTAATGATCACTTTAAATCCCAGAGTCTGTGACATAATTGCTGAAAAGAAAAACTAATTTAAAACCATTCAGTTCTCTCAACATTTCCATAATTTGTCCTGACCCCGTTCCACAAACCATGATATATCTGTGTATACAATTTTGGGATTAAGAGTTGTCACTCTATGTTATTTACTCAAAATGTAGATTTACATTTATATCTCAGAAACCCATCAACACAGTTTAAATATATGGAGATACATGTGCTTATTTATTCTGGCTGGTTGCCAAACTTCATTCATTAGAATGTCTTACTTAAGAGCTTCTAAAAATAACACAATTTAGAGTGTAATTTACCAGAGACAAAATTAATCAAGTCAGTAAGACAATTAAATAAGACAATTTAATGAAAACTTAATAAATATTTTATTTAGCTCATTAGTGATTCCCCTTCTTATACCAAAACAATACCTCCGTTCCTTCTTAAGATGCATTTAATTAACCTAACATAATGTACAATTTAATTAAAGGATTTCCCTAGTTATCTCTTCCATATTATCATATAAGAGTGATATCATTTGATATTGAATGATATATCTGAAAATATATCATGGCAGAAGATTGAATACTTCATTTCCTCTGGTTAGGAGGCAGTGAAAGACAGGATAGCATGGCAGTTAAGACCATGCATTCCACATATAGATGACTAAATATGAATTCCAAATCTGCAATTTACCAGCTGTGTGCTGTGGATAAGCTGTTTCACCTCTCTGTATCTCAGATTTCCCACCTGTAAAATAGATACGATAATAACTACCTAAATACTAGAGTTATCCTAAATACTAAGTGAGGTATTATTTTTAAAACACAAAACAGGATCTGGTGCAATTAGCACAAAACAAGTATCCGCTATTATTGTACCTGTGTGCTTATATCTCTATGATAATATAGGTATAGAAAAATTATGGGAAATTGTAAATTAAGTTGAAAGCATGGTTAATTAGTGACAAAAAGAGTAATATGGATAGAAGATGAAAAGGAGAATGGGTAGAAGCAAGAAAATAAGAGGGTAAAAACCACTCTAAAATATATATGTATGATATGATCACTTATAGGCATTTATGCAAAATGACACAAATTCTTCTTGAAGTGTTTTTAAAATCAGTGTAATGGTATCCGATCTACCAAAACAATTGTAAACATTTTTACCATTATTTTTTCTGTTTAACTCTCAGAGGTCAAAGATGCAATATCTTGCAACCATATAGAGCAAATAAATTGTAGCTATTATTTTATTTACTTATTTACAAACTGGTTATTAGAAATTCTTAGATATAAGGAGCTACATGTTTCTGCATCTTGCCCAATTTTTTCAAAAGTACTTCTTGTAATTTTATCTAATTATCTAGTAAAACCTAATTCATTTTTTAAATGGTGTTAATATATGATCACTTGTTTTTAGCTCTAAAAAGCGCACTAAAGACAAAATAAACTGTACTATATTTATTTTTTTTCAGAGCAATTTACAAAGAAGGAAATATAAGAATTTTATTTTACTTTTCTTTATTTTATAGCCAATGTTTATCCCTTTTCCCTTTTTTTTTTTTTTTTTGGTTGATCCAAGTTTCTGCCTTATATCTTATTCCATCTAACTCAAGATCTTCCTTTAAATATTTCTCTTTTAATTGAAGTATAGATGACTTACAATGCTGTGTTAGTTTCTGGTGTATGGCATAGTGATTCAGTTATACATATAGAGAGAGCCCAGAAATAAATCCACACAATTATGGTCAATTATCTTCAAGAAAGGAGGTAAGAATATACAATGGAGAAAAGTCTCTTTGACAAGTGGTGCTGGGAAAGCTGTACAGCTACATGTAAATCAATGAAATTAGAACACTCCCTCACACCATACACAAAAATAAAAAAGATGGCTTAAAGATTTAAACGTAAGACAGTACATCATAAATCTCTTAGAAAAGAACACAGGCAAAATATTCTCTGACGTAAATCATAGCAGTATTTTCCTAGGTCAGTCTACTAAAGCAAAAGAAATAAAAGCAAAAATAAACAAATGGGACATAATTAAACTTTCAAGGTTTTTTTACACAGCAAAGGAAACCATAAACAATGAAAAGACAACCTATGGACTGGGAGAAAATATTTGCAAATGTTTGCTACTTGCAAGGGCTTAACTTACAGAATATACAAACAGCTCATACAACTCAATAACAACAACAACAACAACAAAACCCAATCAAAAAATGGGCAGAAGACCTAAACAAGCATTTTTCCAATTAAGACATACAGATGGCCAATAAGCACATTAATATTTCTTTTAGAGTCGACTTGCTAGCAAAGTCTTCCCTATTTTAGTTTCTTTGAGAAATTCTTTATTTCTCCTTCATTTTGCGGAATAATTACATGGGTGTAATTTTGTGAATTTACAATTTATTGTTTTGCTACTAGGACTTTAAAGAATTCTCTCCTTAATCTTCTTCCTTGCAAGATTTCTTATGAGAAGTTTGCTACAATTCTTACTCTTCTTCCATTATAGGCAATGTGTTTGTTTAATCTGGCTCTCCTCCAGACTTTATCTGTGCCTTTGGTTTTCAGCATTTGTATATGATATACCTATGCATAGTCTTTTTTGATCTTTACCCAATTCATTGTCTTCTGTGCTTCTTTCAATTAACTTTTGGGTGTCCATTCATAATATTGGAAGATTTTTCATTCATAATTTCAAATATTTCTTTACTCTCATTCTTTCTTCACCTTCTTACATTTCAATTACATATTTCTTAAAGTGTTTGATATTGACTCACACAATTCTTGATTGTCTTTTTTTTCTCTGTATTTCAGTATGGGTAATTTATTTTCACCTTTCTTCAAGTTCACTAATTCTTTGCTCAACTGTGTCAAGTCTAATGACAGGCCCATTAAAGACATTCATCATTTTGACCTCTCTCTTCTTTAATTTCTAGTTTTTTACTTGATTCTTAATTACACTTTTAACCTTTCTGCTTAAATTACCTATGTGATCTTGCACGTTGTCTAACTTTTCCATTAGAACCTTTAACATTTTAATCACCTTTATTAAAATTCACTGTGTGATAATAACCAATGTCTGTTTTATATCTGAGTCTGTTTTGCATCTTCAGCCTTGAAGACACAAAATATGTCTTGTGTGGCATATACTTTTTTTTTGTTTAAAACCAAACTTGCTGTTTTGGAGAGCAGAAACTAAGGTTTCTGCCATCTTTACGCTAGGCTGGTACTTTTTGTATTAAGAGTCAGGAATTGGACTGGATTTGAAACTTGCTCATCTGAAGTGAACTGGAACATTAAAATTCTTATATTACTATCCTGTTTTAAGAGTGTGGGGTAGTTTACCAAAGAGTTTTTCTCAATTTCTGCTCCTGGCTTGTCTCTAATTCCTCCTACTCTATAGCTGCTCACCACAGATTATCTATCTGTTGCAGTCCTTCCTGGTGTTTTTCATGGATAGTTCTACTTGAGTTTTGTTAGCATGTAGTGGGGTAGGGGAGAGGAGTATTCTATTCTACTATGTTCTGATTAAGTCCAGGCTTAGACAGAGCAGTGAGAATCAGAGTCCTGGAGATGTGACTGTCATCCTCCTTCCACTGTAGTGCTGGACTTATCACATATTCCTGCTCATCCACCAGGGGTAAAACTTAAGTGCAATTTTGAAGTATTGCTATTATAATATTAGACTTTTTGTTTGTAGAAGAAAATACAGACTTGAAAAGAAAAAAAATTAGCCTGTACTAACATGGTTCATATATCAGGTTAGTAAATATGATTTTCTTCATCAATATTGTTTTAGTTCTTTATAAACAACTTTTAGTTAATGCCTGTCTGATTTTGTAGAGATCAGTAAATTTGGGGATCTTTCATTTATTCTAACTGACTTAAAAGCTAAGATGAATGTCTATGTACTTTATATATAGAGTAAGAGAGAAGATAACTCCTTTTCTGGAACAATGAATGACAGCCTAATACATATTGCAATAAAATAATAATTTTTCTTGAAGTATTTTTATGAACTGCTCAAAAGGTATTTAAATAGTCAAGGAAAGTTATATATATATACTTCCTGGATGAAAAATATTGTGACACTATGCATAAAAATGATTGGCCATTTAAAAACTCATAATAGAGATTAATGTCTTTAAAATATAAAATGAGAATATGCATTAAGACTCTGATGTTTTTTATTGCTCTGCTACTGGAACACTAAAATCTGTTCCTTTCCAGTATTTGCATTTTATTAACTATGAAGAATATACTGAACGTCTAAGTCACATTGTATAAAAAAACTACAAAAAGATATTGATGACTATGCATTTAAAGTTGGAAAATAATATATAAAATACCACTTGTTTATAATTTTCCACTGTAGGCTAAATAAAATAAATTAATAGACCTTAAAGTGACCTCACAATATTTTTTAAGAAATTATGTCTATCTTACACACACTCTTACCATTTTGACCTTACATTTTTACATCTATAGGAACCATAATCTCTATCTAATTACTATTTGCTAATACCTTCTATTGTTGTTCTATCATCACCGGAAACACAGGCACCATTCTTCTTAAGATATTCTTTCTTTCTTTATTTTTTAATTTCAATGACACAAATCTAAATTCCTTTTATCTGATACAAGATGTTTTGCAAACACTTCCTGATGTTCCCAGATTTTGGCTAAGTCACACTGATCTGGCTCATGGACCATATGAGGCAACTCAGAATTGTGAATTAGAAACTCAGGTATTATGAATTGTAAGATAATTAACCTCTCTGACCCTCCATTTCCTCATTTTTCAAAGTGCATTCCTCAGTAGACTGGCCCTAGGAGATGATCTGTGAAAACATACTCCATAGTCAAAAAAGCTTAAGAAATGTTTTTTATTTTAGACATGTCCTGTAACATCCCCTTCAGAGTCATAATTCAACAGACATCTTTGATACATCTTGCAATAAAGAAACTTGCATATTAAAAAAAAAAACAATCTTTCCTATTGTTCTTTGATCAAGAAATCTGTTTTACCAGCAAAACATACTGATTCCCAGTAGAACTAGTATTCTGGAAAACAACTTTCAGGAAATTCTGTCCTATTCTAAATGAGTCACCTGATAATCTCCTTCTGGTTGCAAATCAGAAGCTCATGAATCATCCCTGTACACACACACACACACACACCCTTTTTTGAATCATCCCTGTACACACACACACACACCTTTTCCCCTATACACACAAGTGTATATATAGAAAAATACACCTTTTATTGGACTCTATAGTTTCTCTTCTTGATGAGTTCAATTTAAATTAAGGTATTTCTTTTCCCCCAATGAGACATAAGAAAGATAACAGAGAATATAATTACTTATAGAAACAAAATAAATAATAAAAAAGGCATAAAACTGAAAATTAAGTTAGTTTACATATTTTTTTCATATAAATTCATATACATATATTGAGATAGAAAACCTTCAGAGCCAAGGAAAATACAATTTGAGGGCTAAATTAAAGAACTGTCTCCCATGTGCTCTTGTCTGAAATACATTAGTTCTTTTGCAAGTACTCCTGTTTTAACATTTATACCAAGATTAGGATGTATAATAGCAATGCATGGGGAAAAAGTGCTGATGTTCAGTGGCAAAGTTTCTCCTACTTAAGATCTACTGACTCGTACCCCTGCACCCTGATAACATGGAAGGAAATACCTAGGGTTTAAACACCCTTTTATTCTAAGGCTCCTATATACTGGCAGTTAAAGTGGCCAGTATATAGGCCACTTACTCATTATGACACAGCTGAAAGGACATGTTCAGAGAAGCATAACAGACTATTTACTATCTAAACAATCAGCAGAAGATTATGGAATCTATAAGCTGAAGAAAGCTGGGTCAGCTCTTCATTTCATTTTTCAGCCCTTCCTATTGTGTGGGTTCTATGTGGCCCTGGGACTTCCTTCCTGAGCAAACATTTTAGGTGTTTTTGAATGTCAAGGACGAATTTTCTTTCAAAGCTGACTCTTCATTATTTTTTTAATAACCAATGAGGCAAAATTTCAAGGCACCAAGAGACTTGGAGACACTGAAGAGGTCAGTGTTTACTCATTATTCTCCATGCAAAATAATATACAATATTCCAACCTTGTGAGATTTATGTTCCATTTTTCATATGAGTTTGCAGATATGGATTCCTGTCTGCCTTTACGGAGGGTTGTATGGTTTGTTTTTCCTACAGGAGGCAATCTATCTCAAATCAGGGAGGAATTCTGTTTCTTTTAGTCAATTTCTGGCACAGACTAGATTGGTATTGTTAATATCCAATCATAATTTCAGTATCTCATTTGAAGAGCCTCCAATGCATAGACATCCCATTCAACACAGCATTAAATAGAAAGATGGGGGGAAACATTTTAAAAAGAAATATGAACACTTAGTGTTACTTTTGCTGAAGCAAAATATTTATCATAATATAAAATATTCAAACAAATATGAATGCAATATATTTGGGAAATAATACTAACAGCAATTAGTTATTTTCTGGCTCCTTCATAAATCAAGAAAGATTTCTGTTTTTTTTAACTCTATGTCAAATTGCGGTGTGGTGAGTAAGATACTATCTGAATTCTAAAGGGACTAAAAGAACATAAAAATAAGAACACCATATTTTTCTTTATTGTATGTTATTATTAACTGGAGAAAATCAGTACTATTACAATAATATATTTATGTTGATATCAAAAATTGTGATATTTGATTTCTTTATTATGAAAGAAATCAGGTGTGTGGTTCCTTTCCTATTAAAGGTAAAGGTACCCGAAATGCTTTAAGGAAGAAGTGTTAACAGTTGCATTTTATGTTATTCATTTAAATTACTTCTCAATTTAGAATCTGAGATGCTCTGTCTATCTAGAAAGAGAAAACAGCATGTTCATGATTATTATCATAATTAATTGAAATTACACACTATTGTGAACCTGAAAAGTACTGCCAAATATTGAGTAGTAGTATTATTTTCAACTTACTTCTGAATGGCTTCCCATCTGTGATCCTTTGAAAACCAACAAGAAGCATATTCAGTACTATACAGCATGGGGTCTCTTGAATAGGATATAGTTTATCAAGCAAAAATAAAAGTAATAGCACAAGCATGTAAGAAATGCTAATTTTGAAGGGGAAAGATTTGAGAAAGTGCCTTTTAAAGATACATACTTAAAATTATTCAGCTAATTTTATAATTTAAATTTGGTTAATGAGCATTATGATAAAGGGGAAATAATTTAGCATTGTTCAATTCTGTAATTCATAACTTATAAAAATAATATTTATGTACTATTAAAAACTGATATTTAAAATGTACAATTAAATATTTATAAGGAAGTTAAATTTAATGAGGTAATAGTTACAACTTATACTTTTGCCTTAATCTGAAAATTATATATTGTATGAGGCCATTTAAGTCACCTTAATATAACATCATACTTTATTATTTTATATAACAATCTAATTTACTATTTTTAAAATATCAGTTATTTTTCTAGAGGCAAAACAAATGACTGCTTAATTAATATTTTTGTTGCTTTTTAACTAGTTGTTTCTATTAACAGTTTCACTTCAAGATGGCATTTCTAAAATTTTAAGTATTCCATTTTCAAATAAAAATTAAATAAGAAGCAACCAAGCAAGAATGAAAAATAATAGATACTAGATTCTTCAATAATATGAGATTCCAGGGACAAGTTCTGAGATAAACATAAATGTACATTTTTACTAATCAGTAAAAGACTGTATTTTTGTATCTTTTCATACATTTCCCAGGAAAAAAGTTATTCTTACATTTTCAGACAAGCTATATACCACTGGTGAGAAATCAATGCTTAGAAATATATCATTTCTTTTTAAAATAGACATTTCTTCAAAAATCTTTCTTTAGATTTCTTAATTCATTTTTTTTTTCATATTTATCCTTTGGCTTTATCTATTTCTAGAATTCTCTAAATTCTTACCCATGTCTCAGTTTTTATGACATTTTGAACAGTAGTATCTTTAATTGGTAATATGTGGTTTATTATATAACATTTAATTTAAAACTTAGCTGTAATTTTATAATTACTCTCATTATTTATCACATAAGTAATAATCTTGAAATGCAAACCTTCTTACTGAGTTAACTGTATGCAGTGTCATACTCACATTTGCCTATTTAGTCATGTATTCATCTTATTTTCCAAACTCCTTGGTAATCATAACTTTTCCAATTACATGATATTGACTTACATTAAGTAATTACTTTAAGCATCCCAATTCATACTAGCACATAATTTTTATGACTAGTTCTCAAATGTACAACATGGCAACTCACAGACTCATTTGTTCAATATTTATTAAAGACCTGTCACTGTACAGGAATTAGAATGGAAAGACAGAATGTAAGGTAGCTCTGCTCTCAAGTTGCTGCATATGTACAAGAAAAGCAAACATGCAGTGTGTAGTATAATATTTGGTCTCAGAAGTACATAATATGGAGTAATCTGCTATACTTGATGATTTCAGTGAGTTCTTTGCTTGTTCTGAGTTTTGAATGGTCAGAGGAGAAGGTTAGGATGTGGGGCACAGAATAGTCCAGATTGACTGAACAGCTTCATTGTAGTTACTAAAAAACAAACATATCATCTATATTGTCAAATTAGTCAATAAATTGTTAAATATACAAACTAATGTATTCAGTATTTGACAATGTATGGGTAAATCATGTAAAGCTATTTAGAAAGGAAGAAAAGAAGAAAGGATGGAGGGAAATAGAAGGAAGGAAGGAAGAAAGGAAGGAAAGGAGGAAGGAAGGTAGGAAGGAAGTCAAATTGAAGGTTTTAGGAATGTATCTCCATTGCCCCTCTCCTTTTATTGGGTATTTTAGTGTACTGGTATAATGATCTGGTTACTGCATAAAAATCCACCCCAAACGTTAGCAACTTAAAATAATAAAAATTAGTTACTTTGTTCACAAATCTGCAATTTGGGTAAGGTACAGCAGAGGTGTGTGCCTGCTCCAGACGGCCTCATCTGCTGTCTATGACCAGGAGTGGAAGATCTATTTTTGTGATGACTTAATCATATGACTGGCAAATAGGTCTGGAGGGAGGTCTGCTGGGACTGTAGACAGGGGGCCTTGGTTCCTCTCCAATTGAGTATCTCTACCGGTTTCCTGAGCTTCCTCAGGGCATGGTGGCATTTTAGGGGAACTTGGAGGAAGATGTACTGACTTCTATAACAGAGCTTTGGAAGTCACCCAGTGTCACTTCCATAGTCACAAGTCTACTCATATACAAGAAGATGTAACATAGACCCTACTTCTCAAGGGTAAGAATGTTAAAGCCACATTGAAATAAAACCATAATCAATTGGATGATGCTGTTGTGCCCTTTTTGGATAATAAAATCTTTACCAGATAAAGTCACTAAGAATTTTGTCCCAAATGGTAGATGTATTTGGAGATGATCCTTTAACAGCAGTTTTCAGCTGGGGGCCTTTTTGCATACCAAAGGATATTTGACAACACATAAGTACATTTTTGGCTATCAAACTTGTGGTTGCTACCGGCATCTAGTAGAGGTTAGGGACGCTGCTAAACATCTTACAGTGCACAAGACAAATAACAATTCCTACAACAAAGAATTATCCTACCTAGCTGAAAATGTTACTAGTGCCAAGGTTGAGAAATCTTGCTGTAAAGAATAAAAGCTTGAACATTTACTGGGAAATAGAGCTTTCTCTTACTACTCTTAAGTCACCCATTTTGGTGGTATATCATCTTCTGATGCGGATTTTTCCCCCTTTAAGGACTATAATTATCATTATTTAAAAAGAAGAAAAAAGAAAAATGGGTTATAAGATAACTTGAAAGATAATTCATTTTGGCACTTTAGAGAGTGAACTGGCTTCATAGGATCTCCGTAACACATTGCCACAAATTTAGTGGCTTAAAAGAAGAGAATTTTACTGTCCTACACGTACTGGAGGCCAGAGTTCTCAGATCAAGGTGTCAGCAGGTCTGTGCTCCTTGCTGCTACTGCAGGGGAGTATCCATTCTATGTCTGTTTTCTGGTGGTTGCTGGCTTCCTTGGTTTATGGTTATAACACTCTCATCTCTGCCTTTGTGGTTACATTTTCTCCTCCTAGTCACTATCTTTCATCACTCTGTCTCAAATCTCCCTCTTCTACAAGGACACTTGTGATTGGATTTAGGGCCCTTTCAGATAAACCAGCATTATCACTGCATCTCAAGTTCCTTAATTTAATCATATTTACAAAAACCTTTTTTCCAAATAAGGTTCCAGGGATTTGATGTGGATATCTTTGGGAGGACCATGTTTCAGCCCTATCACAGAAAGTAAATTTTATTGCAACTCCCAATGTTCCATCATAACAAATTAATTTTTAGAATAAATTGAGCTATGTACAAGCATTCAGATAACTAAAAAAAAGTTGTATTTGAATGATCAAACATTATTTCAAAATATAACAAAATATGCTTATATAATCTTTTCTATGTATATACTTTAAATGCATGATCTCTACATATCACATTATATTAAAATTTAAAAAAAGAATCCAAATGAATTCTGAGATCTTAGAGAGAAATGCTATTACTTAGAGGCTGATAAAGAGCCAATTCAAATTGGAAAGTTAGCATTTAGATCAAAATTTTTGAATGCAATATACTGTTTAATTTATTTTGTTAAGTTGAAGTATTTCTAGTCCTATAGAGTCAATCTGATACATAGCATGCAATTAGCATTTATAAAATACTTCAGTGTATACCTAATTATTTTATTTGAGCATTTTATCAAAATAAAATCACTAATTTACCTTTGTGCTAATACCAATCACATAAAATTTAAAAGTAATAATACTTTTTTAATGCTCCTCCAAAAGAATAAAGCTATAATATGCACATATATTTATATTTATGATTACATAATCCTTATAAATTATTGAGTTCTAATCACAGGACTACTGAAAGCATATTTTTAAAATGTATAAATAAGAATTATACTCTATGTAGAACTTGTTTTCATCATTTTACTTTCATATAAAGAGCAATTTCACCATTTGAGATATATTTCAAAGAGAGTAAATCATTTAGATAAGAGGACACATTTTAAAATTAATTTTTAAGCTGCTTAAAAAATTAACTTTAAAAAATAAATCTCTCTTTATCCCAAAACACTAATTGTATTAAGCCATATATAAAAAATTAATAGAAAATTTAAAATATAATATTAAAGCTGTGACAATTTACCTCCGCTCATAAGAACCATTCCTACCATGTGTGATTTGCAATTAAAATACTGTAAATTCAGATCTCTAAGATGGAGGTCCAGGACTGTACCAAATTTGCTTTTTATCATAATTAAACTGATCCAGTTTTATAAGTTACCATTTCTTTGGGGTTTTATCATGTCATATTAAAATTCTTATTTCATACAAAGTTTCTCAAATGCAACCATGGTAATTTTTGCCTCACAAGGCTTAGCAAATACTACTTACTGTTCGTGACCTCCTGAAGAGGGGAGACTATGTTGGGTCTTTTTATTTCTTAGATTAGACTGATTAACTAGAAATTAGGGCTTTTTTTTAAACCAATCCTAGGGATTCTTACTGCATTCATTCCACAATAGTGACATATTTCCAGATTCATTTATGCTTAATTTCCTTCTCTCTAAATAGAAATTACATTATATATACACACTAGATAAAATGCTATTTCCTTTTGCAAAACCATCTTTGATATTTTCAACATTTATATTTTTATTTCTAATAGTTTATAAAATGATTTAAAATTTCTATCTCATGAAAATATTTGCAATATATTGAAATTATTGTTTATAATGAACAGTTTTGATTTCTATATAATGTATTAGTTATTTCTGTTTCCCAATTCTTTCCCAATCTGCATTATAAGCTGTTTGTGAACAGGGACATAGTGTATCTCTTTCAGTTCCAAACAGTCTACACAGTGATAAACTTGAGGACACAATGATAGATTATTAGATTCATCACAGCCTTCCAAAAATGAAGATTTCCACAATATATAGCAAAAGTAAATACGATCCTGGGAAAAGCAATTTATTAAAGGAAGCTTCAATAAACTGGAAAACGAAAAACAGGAATAAGATATTGGGGGTGGGGGAAGTGGTATAGGACTGGAAAAGACTGAGAAGACTGTCTGGGGTAAGCTTCCATGCCCTGGACTCCTTCTCAATCCCCAAACAATTGGTGACTTAGAAAAAGAGAATGAAAGAGTGAGAGTAAGAGTAAGAGAGAGGCTGAGGTGTAGACATGAGAGCACAATGGGAACTACTGTTTTCATTAGGACATGTTCATTAGGACAACATTTCTACTCTTTTGGTGCCCATGTAAAAGTGTCCAACACAGGTGGCTGGGGAAAAAGGGAGGAATTAGATGTACGTACAAATGAAACTCAGGGCAATTCTAGTGCCTTGAAGATTCCACACAGTCCAGGACCACCGTGGAACCTTTGTGGCTAAGTGATATGGAGGAACATCTCCACAAATAATGACACGGGGAAAAGAGGGAGGTGCAATAGACTGGAAAGAAAATGTGCATGTTATATGTTACTTGGCTAAATACAGTTACAAAAATCGATGAGGCATTTTCTTACTGTGCAGTATGATACTGCTGATACTGAGTGGAATCTGCAGTTGAATTAAAAGTTATACAAGGTAAAGGCTATAATAAAGAAATAAGAGTATCTTCCTTTCTTGATTTTAAATTTCAAGCTCCCATAGCTTTAGAACTCATGCACAATTCAATAATATATTCTTCAATAATATTATCTTCACATTTGAGAATTTTTCAGCCTATTTCTATATTTTCTCACCTCTTAATTTTTTTTTCATTTTCACTACATCAAACGTAATACCGTGTGGATAGTACTGTTTTTCCTGTTATGCAGTATCTACCTTCCATGTCAATGGAGCTGCTATGACATTTATTTGAAAGATAGCATTTAGAGAAGATTGGCCTGAGTTTGACATTATCTATCCTTCTTCAAACCATTGTATGCCCTTTGCCTCATAGCACTGAAAAGCTTTCTATTTTCAGATACGCAGCTATAGGATGAACATCCTTCAATGTCTAGGCTAGAGTCACACATTCTAAGCACATAATCTTGTGTATTTCTATGCCTTTTCTTCCCAATTAATTGTACAAATAATCAGGATATTATCTTTCCCAAATTATCATAGATGCTCTTACTAAGAGTACATAGACAAAAAATATTTCTTAAGTCAGAAATACTTTGATACTATTTAACAACATAAGGATTCTAATCATTGACCTTGAAATGTTAGAAATGAAATAAACAAATTAAAAAAAATTTGCCTGATACATTATGCAATTAGACTCTTATACAAAATTTATTTTCTTTCTCTCTATACTAAAGGTTTAAGCTGCACTGCAACACCTGCGAGGGAATCATAGAAAAAGCCAAATATTGGCAGGCATTCTGAAAACTCAACCACTCGAAAGCATGATAAACTATAGTATGCTGAGGAATAACCCACCTGAATTTATTAAATTGCCTGCCCAACATGAAATAATAGGCAATAACCTGAGAAATACTTTACAAGATTTTACTTCTATTCTTCCAAATACACTGCTAGTTATCAGAGCCAATTAATAGTACTTGCTGCCTCAATATATAGAAACAGAAATGTATTTTATTTTATAAAATAATCAAGTGTCAAATCACCATTTTATCTAAAGATTTTTTTTTTTTTATCAGTTTAGGAGCTAAATGTAGTTCAAATGGAGGAACAGCTGGCACAGATGTCAAAGAACTCCGTGCTAGTCACAGCTCAGGTTTATATCCAGATTTCCTTGGAGCCTCAAAGGAACATGAGTGGTCACCTTGAAACAATATGACAAATTTTGCATTTTTAGTAGTTAATTTTATGAATACAACAATGACCATTATCAACATTTTAAATAGGTAAAAATGTTGAGCCACATCTGCTGTAACCTGTTAATATCCCTGGGATGTGACATAATAACCCTGCCTGTGTCATTATTATAAAGGAAAGAATGGATGGAGAGAGTACTTAGATTGTTCCCTATATCTCACCACAAAACTTTAAAATATGCAGAAAAATAATGTGCATTAGGACTGGATTTCAAACTTGTCAGCTAAAGTCCTTTGTTTATGATACCAAAGTATTTGCCAACTATCCATGAATGAGTCTTGATTAGAAAACCTAAGGAATGTTTGTACTTTCATGTAGGCATAAAGACCTCACAAGTATTGTGCTTTTTTTCCCCAATCCCAGTAGATTTAAAATTTTTTTTGTTTGTGGTTGCAACCAACCACAATGGAGTTCTAGAAAAATCTGTAATATCTGAGAAAGAGAGAATATTCTCCGTGGGTCTTTCAAGTTTCTGCCCATCTTGCAAGTTGAGGTACTGACTGCCTTTGTTCTGATGACTTTTTCAATGATGTTTGTAAATCAAGAAGCCTTGGAAGATGCAGATGATATTTACCTCTGAAGCAAAGGGCAAATTTACTTACTGTCCAGTTTAATAAAGATAGTATCTCCCTTGGGCCAAAGGTCATGTTATGCTTACAGCCTGCTGTAAAAGACCAGAGTTTCCTAACATCTAGGTTCCCGACTTGTAACACATTATACTGTGTCTTTGACACCCTATGAGAACTGGGGTTTAGAGAACAAGCACAATTGCAGATTTTCTGCCTATTGCTATTACTGTAAGTAATAAACTCTCCTTTGTTTTTGATCCAGTAGTCTTAATGTCTTTGGCCATCATCCATGAAACTGTGAAAGGATAACCTGTTAGATTGAAAGTTGGGTAAGAATCTCAAACTTTTAAAAATCCTTGACAGGGATATTGAGGAGAAAGGAAAGAGTAGAGAGGAGAGAGAACAGATGTGGAAGAAATATTCAGCTTCAGAAATTTAAAAAATGACAGAACATTATGTGTGGTGGCAGTTATTATCTATCTCCCTGCTCTCCTTTCTTCTGTTGCCCCCAATATATTTGTTTCATTTTTCTTTTTGGAAAAAAGATGTTAGCAGGGAGTTGTGCTAGTTGCCCTTCCTTTTCCTCTTCATATCCAAATTCCATCCATATCCACCCTGTTTTGTGCCTCAACAGTCCCCACCACATTACTGGAACATCAGTGGGTTCCTTTGACCCCAGGCTGTAGTTGGATAATGACGACAGTGCCAGGTATTTCAGGTGAGAAAGAAGAGCAGGTTTTAGTGTTTATATTTTTTTGCTCTATTTGAAAAGGGTTACTGTAAGTGGACTCATGTTGTTGTGCGTTTTCACATGCTTATTTGCTATATATATATATTTATGTGTGTGATATATATATATATATATCACACACATAAATATGCTATGTATAAAACAGGTGTGTGTGTGTATTTTCCTTTTAAAAATATTTTTTCAAGTCTCTTGTTAATTTTAGTTGGCTTGTTTACATTTTCACTGTTGATGTGTAGAAGTACTTTACATAGTTTGTATATTGGTCAATTGTCTGATATATGCTCTTAAAATGTTTTTCCCTCTCCACTGATTTTCTCTTTTGACAAGAAATGTTTATTCTTCATGGAACCATTATCATTTTACCTTTAATAATTATTGTTTTCTTGTATTCCTTCCAATAAATTTATCTTAATGTAAGGCATGAAGGTTCTCTTTGTTCCTCTAGGGGTTTTATGGGGATGGTATTTATGTTTATGCTGATGATTCACCTTAATTGATTTTTATGATATAAGGATTGACATAAAAGTGATAAAGCATGCTTAAAACATTCTATGGTTCTCAAAAGTACACATCACTTTTTGGACTCTCTCTTTTGTTCCCTTAATTTAACTTCCCATCCTTACACCAATACTGATTATTATCATCACACTTCAGTCTCAAAGTTAGGTAGTGAAAGTCTGCAAAGTTATTTTTCTTCTTCAGGTTCTTTTGGCTCATCTATATCCGCTGCATTTCTATATATTTTAGAATTAACATATCAATTTCTTCCAAAAAAACATACTGCAGAGAAAAGACACGTTAATAATACTGAGTCTTGCAGTTTCAATGATCATGGTATTTATCTCCAATTACTTTACTTCTTTAATTAATTTCCCTCAGCAGTGTTTTTTAGTTTTGTGAAAGGTCTTAAATATTTGTCATTATATTTAATATTTGGTAATTTATATTGTTTCTCGTTGTTGTAAATAGTTTAATTTTTAATTTCATTTTATTGATTTACTGCTACAAATACAATTGTTTTTTTATATAATAACATTTTTATTACAAACTTGTTAAATTCATTTTTTAAATCTGAGTTTCTTTTTTTCTTTTCACTTCCATAGGGTTTTCTTATACATAATATGTGTTTTAAATATGGAGTTTTGGAGTTTTAGATCTTTCCTATCTGTATTTTTACCTTATTGTTTCCCTATTGCAGAGGCTAGGACCTGTAGTACAATCGTGCATAGAAGTGGGGAGGACTGATAGTGTTTTTGTTTATCATAAATGCCCAATACCATGTTACAAAAGCTCCCTTGTATTATTAATTGGCAGATTTTTTTCCCAATCAGGATTTTTTTTTTTTAATACTCCTTTCCTACAACTAATGAGATAGTCATATGGTTTTTGGTTTTATTCTGTTAATGTGGTAAACTACCATGATTGACTTTAATTTTTAAAACAATCTTTAATTCCTAGGTAATCCACACCTGAGAGGCCATAAAGTATTATTCTTTTTATATATTGCTGGGCTGAATTTGATGATACTTTGTTAAGCTATCTGTATCCAAATTCAAGAGAGATATAGGTCTATAATTTAAAAAAAATTTTTTTTTTGCTTTTAAATGCCTTAGCTTTTAGAATTAAGGTAATGTAGACACCACAAAACAGGTTAAGAAGTATATATCTTCTATGTTTTAAAAGATTTGTGTGACTTTAGTATTATTTTCCTGAAGTACTTCATGGACATCACCAATGATAATCCATGTGGGCCTGGCATTTTCTTTGGGGTAAGGATATTTTTAAAATACTAATTCCATATATAATAAACATAAGGCTATTCAGATTATTATTTTTGTTTCTTTTAGTATCAGCTTTAACAAATATTTTTTAAGAAAATTTTCTATTTTATTTTGTTGAATTATTAGTCATTCCTACTATCTCATTAATGCTCTTTATTCTTTTTATGATCTGTATTGATTTTTTATAGCTAGTATTAGTAATTTACTTTTTTCCTCTACCTTTTATGGTCAGTTTTGCTAAAGAATCATCAATTGTATTAATCATCTTAAAGAACCAACTTTTGACTTTATAATCTTTCTCTATTGTTTATTTTATACTTCAACATTCCTGTTTTTATTTCTTTTCTGCTACTTATTTTGGGTTTATTTGGTGCCCAAGTTGGGAGCTTAAGTAACTGATTTTAGTTCTTTCATTTTTTTATAATATAAGCTATTAATTTCACTCAAAAAAGCACTTTAGCTGCATCTTACAGATTTTGGTAGGCTGTGGTTTGATTATCACTGAATTCATAATATTTTCTAATTTTTCTTATATTTTATTCTTTAATCCATAGGGTATTTATAATTATGTTGTTTAATTTCCTAACTTAGAAAAATTCTGTATATCTTATTTTTTACTTATTTTTATTTATTTATATTGTGATAAAAAATATGCTCTTTGATTCCAATCTTTTGATATATATTGAGACTAGATTTATTCTTCAATGTATGGCTTATGTTCCCTTCACTTGAAAAGAAAATCAAAGATGAGAATGCTGTAATTGAAAATAGCTACTTGAAAATACCATTTTTAAGTTCCTAAAAGCCTGTTTTGCTAATGGAATTTCTTTACTGCATTTTCATACTTGTGTGTATCCAGTGCTTTTCCAGATGCACTTTCTCCATCTCAAGAAATCATACTGAAACTACAACAAAAACACACTGAAACTCTTCATACTGTCTACCAACATCACATAAACTTCATTGATATTGACTTTGCTTTTCTTTTTTTTAACATCAAAATGAAATATCTCTTGCAAGAAAATTAAGATGATGTCAAAGTTACCATATGTTTGTTTTTCACAAATCATCAACAGAAAACTTGCTTCTGGAGTGTTGATAATTTGTCAGCAATTATTAACAGGTATTGACACTGACAAAGTTCCCAGTGGGGTTTATAGCCTTCAAAATATCTCATGATTCAAAACTCATCAGTAAGCAGCTGCTGCTATCATCAAGTGCACACTGCACTTTTATTTTATATGGAAGTGTTAATTTTAAATAGAAATGAAGAAAGCTCAAATGGTGATTGCTTTTGATAAAATTTTAATAAAACAAAAAACACAACCAAAATCTCAGTTTTAAAAATTAACTCATTACTAGTAATGTTCCATAAAGACATATTCTAAGAAGTTAAATAACTCTAGAAAAAGTATAATAAAATAGGCAATACCCAGTTTCAGTTCTCTCATCATCTTTGGTCAGTTGATGGTTTGTCATTCTTGGCTAAGCTCATTTATTTGTCTAAGGAACCAACTAGTTTATTTGCTTATCTAGGCTGCCCACACCTGGATGACTACAGCAACTCAGTTATACTTCACATGTCTCTGATATACTCCAGTAGACAAGTCTGGGCATATTCTCATAGTGTTGTTAGAAGTACTTGAGAAAAAAGAAAATCATATAAGTACATTTCAAGCCTGCATCAGTTCTACAAACATATAATTGGTCAAATTAAATTACTTGAACAAGCCCAAAGTCAAGCAGTGAGCATATCAAAGTGATATGGCAAAGGAAATTTGTATAGGGAGGATAAAAATAGAAGGGTCAATGATGCAATAAACTCTTTAAATTAAATTTTTACCTACTTTTTCATTTCTCATATCTATGTTGTCATGTCAGAAAATGTATAGTTTACTAGTAAGCCAAGATTAGTAGGTTAAATAATATTTTGTTTCTTTGTGTGTTGCAATGTCTGCATAATCAATATAAAGTCACAAACTGCATGTGTTAAGAGAAGATTTTGCAGTTGGGACAATGCATAGAACTCACTAGTACTGAAGAAAAATTTGCACACTAGAGATGGTGTGTGAAAATCCTGACTTTGGCCCAAGGGAGCAGTCAGAGAAAAGCAGGAGCTTGGCCTGGTGAAAGAAGGTCAAGCTAATGACTTAGAACCCCAGTGGTAGGGCATAGAGCTGCAGCTGCAGAGCCCAGTGATGGCAGGTCAAAGCCATGACTTCTTAGGACCCAGGAGGCAGTCAGAGACAGCAGCAATTTGGCCCCAGTGATAGTGGGTCAAACTCCCAACTTAAGACCCAGAGGGTGGGGTCCAGAGCAGCAGCAGTGTGACCCTGGCAATAGCAGAGCAGGGCACAGGGTGTAGCAGCTATAGTCTCCCAGATGGTAAGACACTATGGTATCCTGGTATTAAAGGGCTGAGTACAGCAATAACTGGGGTCACGTCTAATTACAGAAACAGCTTCAGCCCTGGGGAAGAAACACAGCAGTGGGGACTCGAAGCAGCTCTGTCATTTGGGTTCAACTTTAGTGAAGAATGTGAGGGGTCCCAAGTAGCAATGGCTGAAATTGTCCATGGCAGCAATGCTTGCTGTGGTACTCCTTGTTGAACTGAAACAAATAGATATTTCTCCAACAAAGATGGGTTTACTTGGGATCAGCAGAGAATTGTAATTTGAGAGTTTGCAACCATGGCAAGCCCAGTGTAAGCTCTCACACAGCAAGAGAAGGAGAACACTTTTATAGAGGAGAAAAGGAAGTGGGAAAGCCATTGCAAACAAAGAGTTCTTGGTTTTTCATTGGCTGAGTCCTTGACAGGAAAGAATAGTAGTCTTTCTTCTTTCTGTTGAACTCTGCTATCATCAAAAGGTCTGAGAGCACCCCCTTCTGGTCTCCCAACTCTATTTAATTGTTTTGTTTTGTTTTTAAATCTTTTACATTTCCATATTTTGATCAAGATCTTCTTCTGAAAGCACTGCTGATCAAGAGTCATGTTTTCTAGTTTCAGCAGCTCTATGTCCCTCAAAACCAGTAAAGACCTTTCCTGGCTGTAGTGTCTCTCATCAGAGGGAAAGTACACCTATTAAGTGTGACCTATGAAGGTCACATTTGAGAAAAAAGAAGGGGTAGGAGAGAGAACTCTCAGGTACTTTCAATCTAAAGCTCAAATATTTGTAAGATCATTGACACTGGAGATCATCTGAAGCATTATGTCATCATCAAAGGTTTGGTGACAAACTTCCAACAGCCCTAGTCTGGATATCTTGGGAAAGCTGTCTCATCAGATACTGTCTACTTCAATTCTGGAAAATCTTTACTTTCAGGTGACCAGACAATGTTCAGGTTCAGAAAGTGTTTGGTACTTTCTTTAGATGTGTCACATGAATCCAACAGTCTATTCTTTGGGGTTTGGTGGCATAAAGGATGACTAGTAGTACCTAACAAGGGCCTCTCCATCAAGGTTGAAGAGAGTTCTTCTGGAGGTGTCTTTTCCAAAAGACAAAATTTCCAGGTTGCAAAGTGTGATGCTTAATAAGTTCTTCATCTCCTTACAGAAGACTGTAAAATATTTCTCTACCAAAACATGTTATGTTTAATAGAAGCAGTTAGGCCCTTGAAATACTGAAATATCCCTCCTTTTGTCCATTGCAGATCAAAAGCAGAAGGACCCAAGTGCATTGGGAGTCCCATGACTATCTCAAGGGTAAGAGTTTATGAATTTCAAAATGGATGGATCTGAGATTTAGAAGGACCAACAGCAATGTTTTTAGCCAAGGTATTTGGAGGGTGTCTATAAATTTTGCCATTTAGGTCTTAGTAATGCCATTAGTGCATATGACTAAACCAAAGAATTAAGGGTGGTAAGTACACAAAGTGTTGTAAAATTAGCCAAACGGCACAGATATGTCAAAATGTGTGGCCAATACAATGGGTTCCTCAATCAAGGTGAAGTTCAAAGGGAGTTCTCCAGGTAGGAGTAGTATTTCCAAAAGGACTTTGGCCACAGAAGAGGCAGTAGCCTATCTACAAGGGAAGATTTCAGTCCAGTATGAAAACATACAGACCATGTCTAGAACTATTTATATCCATTAGATGAAGGAAGTTGTATAAAATCCATTTGCCAGATTTCAAATGGTCCATTAGGAAGTGTAAAATTTCCAGGAGCAGTATGAACAGGCTTTCCTGTTCACCTGTACTTCAGACAAGTGGGACAAGTGAGGTAGACACTTTTGAGACCTTGTAATAGTTTCTTCACTATTATATTTCCCACCAAATAATAAGGCTATTATATCATCAGTGGACCAATAGTTTAATGTATACACAGTGGTGAGGAGTTAGAATTTTGGAGTGTCCAGTAAACTGTGTTGTTATTTGGTCCAAATCAGAGCTTGGACACTAGCTCTTCTAGGCTGAGCCAGAATAAAGGAACTAACTAGAAAAGAGAGCTCATGACTTTAATCTAAAATGATCACCGAAGTATCACTACAGTAAAGCAGATCCACAGTGCTAGTTATCTTTGGTGTCACAAAATTGGCAAACTGTTATTTTTCTCACAAGCCTGGTAACATTAATTTCCCTCATGTGAAAATTTAAAAGAGTACTACTAATAAAGACTACTACTAATAAAACTACTACTCAATAAAATGAATAAATATATAAGGACACACCCAAAACTAAAATCCTCTCCTCTGCCCAGATCCAAATTTTCAAAATGAAGGCATGCCAAGTTATTGCCTTATATAGGAATCATATTTATCCCTGTTTTCTAACACATTAGATTACTAAGGCATATCATTAGTTAAATTAATTTCAAATAGATCAAAACCGTGGAGAACTCAAATATAATGTATGACCTTGTAATATTGTTTAGGAATTCCCCAGCTCAGGCATCTATAAATCAGATTTTTTCTGAATTAATGCATTTTGGGCTTGAATTTTTAGTACTTCTGATGTAATCTGAATAATGCACCTGATCTCAAAGCTTCTACACTAGTTTTTAAATGTACTGTGTGCATTACAGACCAAATCTTAGAACCCTGTTTTCAATTTGTCACATTTATTTATGAAATAAGAGAAAAAAATGAAATGCTAACTTAGATTCCTTTTGACAAAGTCTCAATAATGTGTACTTATTTTTAATGATTTTTCCTATATGTAGTTTTCCTCTTTTTTTCTTGTCAGGTATGATTGCACGCAGCTAAATTTTAAATATAGGATTATGTCAAAGGTATCAGTAAATAAAAAGAAATTTTAAAGTCACAAACTCTTGATATCAAGTGGATATTCAAAGAACTTCATTAATTTAGACATAAAGTTCTATTTCAGGAACCCATCTTAAAATTTTAACTAGGATGCTATTTCCCTGAAAACACACATCCACTCTATACTATATTAAAATCATCCATAACATCAAGTAAATAATTATTTTAAAAATTCTGATGCATTTTTCATGACTTGCCTTGCTTATGAAGGCAGGAAGTCATTCATAAACTGTCTTTAAGAAAAATGCACATTTCCTTACTTTGTGAATAAATTTGGATAAACTTGGAAGGAGGTCAGATTTCCCAGGATAAAGTGTGGGCCAGTTTATGGGGTAACAGCGAAATACACTGATTTTGCAGGAGAGGAGCTGATCCAAGTTAGCTGGCAAAGCAGTAGGCCACACCCCAGGGTGCGGTTGCTGAACGAGGGGATCAGCAACTGTTGGCCTGGGAGTGCAATGGATTCCAGGAAATTGGTGGGCAGGAGACCTTCAGATCTCACAGCCCATGGGATCCTGATTTCCATGTGGAGAGGGCTGAAGAATGGTTATTGTCAGACTGAAGCTGCAAAGTCACAAAGGGACCATGTTCTGGACCCATGGTTGGGGCTCTACCAGATATTCTCACACATCTTGCTGAGATCAAGCCTCTTCCCCCTACAGCTCCCTCTACTGAGAAGGATTATCATGTTCACTTTATACTTTACAACTCCCCTAGAGAGCAGACTAGAAATCACTGTGAATTCTCTATGAACCAGGCAAGTCTCACACCAGACTTATCTTGTTCATACTGCCAAATGCAGCAGTGTATATGTTGCTCCTCTCTGAAATTCTGCAATATTATTTCTTCTCCTCCCCCATGTCATATTTAAATCTCTGTCTTTAGCAGGATTTCTTCATTTTTATGTTTCTGTTAATGCATATTTTCATAGGCTATATTACATTGTAATGTTTCCATAACTAACTATATTAAATCTTTTTATTCCTAGTATAATACCTGAATTATAGTAATTTCTAAGATTTTTAGTAAACACATTTTATCTTATGCAGATGATATTTCTATTAAGAAGATGACTATATTGTTCATAAAAATATAGAAATCATATTTGCAATGGATAAAGACACATATAAGAAACCTTAAAAGAATATATTTACTCACAGAAATAAAAGAAACTGTGATTATAAAATAAGCACACATATAGTGAGAAAAGCAAGAGGCATTTCTATCATTGACAGTTTATGATGAAACATATTTTGTTTAATATAACTTTTTTCCAATTTCCATTGACTAGCATGCAGATAAATTAATTAAGAGGTATGAAGTTGAGTTTAATATCATTTGGTCTCTTGGATTTTTAGGAAAATACATAGGTTGAAAGTGGCAACAATTACTTTGACATTTTATCATTAAACATTTCAGTTAAATGTAGTGCTAAGTTTTCCTATTCGACATATCAATGTTTCTGAGAAATACGGACATCATTCCATAAATATTTGTTTCCCCAGGTGATCAAGTCAATAACCACCACCGCCTCCTATCAGATGTTTGAAATGTCTGGAGAAGAGTACTTGGTTTCAGTTTGCAAGAAATTCTGTTAATAATAGAAAGCAAGCACTATGTCACTTATGGAAAATGTCCCATAGTATTTCCTTACATTACTTTATCTCAAATCATTTTTTATTAGAACACAGGAAAATTCTAGCAAGAATATGAATAGTTAACACTATTTTAATATCTCTAAAAATGGTCTCTCATAATACAGTGTTGAAAGCATTCTCACTTTCAAATCTCTTTTGAAACATGGGTTTTTTGTATCGATAAGGCTGTATTAGACAATTGATTAAGAGAGTATAAATATCACCTACATTAAAGACAACAAAAATGGATTTAAGGTATTGGAAATATATGGCTAAAGATCTTAAATGGCCAAACAGGACAGAATGGGCACAAATTATAATTTCATCCCTTGGAATAACTAGCTGGTAACTCATTCAAAATTTCTTTTGACTGTCAAATGTGTTTTTACTGTTCCTTCAGTCTGTCTCATTACTATATCTAAATTTTCAACAAAAGACTTTCTTTAAGAGAGTTGCCTTATTTGCTTTAGTGTCAATTAGGGCTTTTTTGCGATTAGCTTCTTTTCTAGTTTATTCATTGTAGACATTATTTATTTTCCTTAGAAAGTTTAGCCTCAGGGTTTCAGGAGAATGCTACTATATTATAGAATATAAATAGAACTTGTCTCTCTTCCCCCCTCAACCCTGTACAAATTCATTTCTAATGCCTGAAGAGCACGCAGAGGCATTCAAAGATATACCAGAGTTTTGCGAAGTCCTTATTTTCAGCACAAAAAAGAACTCTAAATTGGAACCATTACGTACAGTTCACTTATTTGCTGGTCTAGGAAAAAAACGAATAACCTCATTACAGCTCAGCTTTGTCTTATACATACAAGAAATCTTTCATCATTATGATGTAGCAGTTATCTTGAGTAAAAAATGAAATTATTCTTTTAGCAGACTGTCTTCCTCTCTACTTATTAGGCTGTGTTAAAAGTACATTTGTTACAGAAAATGCCAATGTTTGATTGGATTTTCAACACACTATATTGAACTGACTACATATTAAATTAACTGAATCTTCCAAGTTATCTTTTTCCTCATCCCATTTTTCTCCTTAGCTTTAGAAAATACTAAAAATATGTGCCATTCTACTTGCATTTTCAAAATTCTGCCTTATTACAGGTTCTATTAAACCAGAAACTGGACTCAGTGAATATGATCTTCAAATTACTGTAATCAAGAATTATGTGAATAAATAGAGAAGATGTTTTATAATGAAGGTGCACAGCAAAACAAATTCTATGTTCTATGCAGAACAAAGTAGTAGTAAAATAAGCATTGTATTTTATTTTTATATAGACTGCTGAAAATTCAGTTTGTATGGCAAAGTATCACCTTGATGTAAATCATGGTACTTCGTAGAATTTTTAAAACCCAAATATTTATAAAATCAAAAGCTGTGCTGTGTTGAAGGTGATAGTAATAAAACAGATTTCTTACTCATTTAGTTGCAAAAACCACAAAGTGGTTTTTTTTTTTTTTTTTGGTTGCTTAGTTTTAAGACTGCTATCTTTAATGTTTTATTGTGGGATATTTCAAACAAAATTAGAGGGAATAGCAAAAGTTGAGGAAATAGCAAAGTAAACCATCATTACCTGTTCTTGTTTTCTCTGATGCCCACCCAAACTTTTTTCTCTTCAAAAATGTATTTAAAAATAAATCCCAGACATCATAACTAACAGATGACGCTTTAACATAATTACAGAACCAACACTGCACTCATCAAAATTAACTGTAATTCCTGATATCATCTAAATTCAGTCCATTGTCTGTATATTTTTAAATTATCATACAAATGTGTGGGCTTTTCAAAAAAGTTGCTTTGTTCTAATCAAGATTTAAATAAATCTCTTTTTTTATAATTTGTTTGGTATGATTTCTTAAGTTGTTTTCTTTCTCCACTGTTGTTTAAAACCATTTGTCTGAGGTATAACTGACATAAAATAAGCAACACATATTTAAACTGTACAATTATATGAGATTTGACATATATACACAGATATACCTATAAAACCATAACTACAAATCAAGATCATATATGTATAGTAGTGCTCATTAATCTATGAAGTTTCTTTTAAAATATTACCATTTCCTCCACCCATGCCATGTATTTGTTGAATACATTGAGTCACTTCTGGTAGAAATTAGTGAAATCAGTACTCTTTACATTCTAATGTAGCTGGTATCTGATTTCTTGGCCTGGGGGGACCTCCCTTAAGTTTCAGAAAATCACCCTAATTTTGGACGGAAAACTAGAATTAACATCCTTGAGATAAAATTATAACCACAAAACGAGGGCTGTTGGTGCAGAAACACACCAGCTCCCTAGGCCCTTGGATGGAACACCTCTGAATGGTATTGTGTACACCTTTTCTTAGCAGTTTCCAGTGTGATGGGATTTGGCTTTGGTTCCCTCCAGCGGTAGCTAGTTCACAATGCAGGCTTTATGGTTGTACTCCCTTCCCTGCCCCAATCAACCACACCCCATTCATGGTCCCTGCATTACAATCATTGTCCAAGGACCAGTTTCTGGACAATCCAAACTAAAACACTGGTCTTATAATTATTCTTACTTTCAGGGTTAAATTCATTTAACACATTCCTATATCCACCTTATGTCCTTAAACTGGTCGTTAGTGTTAGATGTTTTATTAGACTGCTTTCCTTCTGGCCATGATTACCTCACAAATGTGACTGCACATTTCTTTTTTCATCACGTATTATCAGATTGCTTCGCCTTTTGTCAAGATTCATCAGGGGATCCCAGTATCAGCATGATTCATAAAGTTATCCATCAGAATTTACCTAATATTTTTTACTTCTATTAATGATCTTTGCCTAGATCCACTACTTCATAAGAGGTTTAAAAGGGTAATAATCTAATTCAGTCATTTCCTACCTATATTAGCTCTGATTTGTTCATTATTTGGATTCCCCGAAATATAATACATAAAAGGAAAAGCATGGCAAAGTCTTTGTTTTTCAATTTGTAGAATAATTGTCAAATATTCTAGCAATCCAATAGTAACCAATGAAGTTTTAATAAGGTCGTTGATTTTTAATGTATTTTAGTTTATTTAATCCATTGTCATTTTTAACACCCCTTTTTCCATCTTAGAACATCTTTTCCTACCTTTTCCATCTTTTCTTTCACTTGGCTCCTGTATCAATTTACATAATACTGCCAGATTTTGATAACTTCTCTGCTTCATCTTTCATATGTCCTGTCTCAGATCTGAAATCAGCCTTTTAATGGGAGGAGTTATTAAGAGACCATAATCTGGACACTAAGGCTGTTCATTTAATAGTAATAACACCCTATGAGGTAGATACTATTATCATCTCCAATTTACAGAGGAGAAAACTGATGTACAGATAAATTAGGTAAGTTACCCAAGACTATAAAACTGACAATTAACCAAAGCGGAAGTAGCAAAGTCTGTAAGTATATAAACTGCGCAGTAACCTCAATGGGATTGGGAATAACAATTTTTTTAGACTATCATATAAACTGATCAGATTTACTGTTAATTGATGAAGAAACAAAAGAAAGTGGCCCCGGCACCACCTTTATATTCTCTGTTTTTATTAAACTGACTTTTTTTTTTTCAGATTCCACATAAGTGACACCATATGGTATTTATCTTTGTTTATTTCACGTAGCACAAACTCTTTCAGGTTCATCCATGTTACCAATGGTAATAGTTCCTTCTTTTTTATATTGCTGACTAATAATCTGTTAGTTTATGAGATATATATATATATGTATACATATATTTGCCGCATTTTCTTTATTTGTCCGTCTATTGATGAAAACTTAACATTATTCCACGTCTTGCCTACTGTGAATGCTGCAGTAAACATAGGAGTACAGATATCTCTGAGATACTTACTATATTTCCTTCAGTTATATATCCAGATGTAGGATTGCTAGATCATATCATAGTTCTATTTTTAATTATTGAGGAACTTCCATACTGTTTTCCATATTGGCTCTATCAATTTAGATTCCCACCAACAGTGTACAAGGTTCCCTTTTCTCCACATTTTTGTCAATATATATTATTTCTTATAATTTGTATGATAGCCATTCAAACAGGTGTGAGGTGATACCTCATTGTTATTTTGATTTGCATTCCACAAATGATTAGTGATATTGAACTTCTTTTTAAGTACCTGCTGGACATCTGTATGCCTTCTTTGGGAAAATGTCTCCTCAGGACCTCTGTGATTTTTTTTGTGGGGTTTTTTTGTTTGTTTGTTTGTTTGTTTTTGGTCTTAGGTTGTATGATTTTCTTACATATTTTAGATACTGACTTCTTATAGAACATATGTTTTGCAAATATCTTCTCCCATTCCAAAGGTTGCCTTTTCAGTTTGTTCAGGGTTTAGTTGCTGTTAAGAAGTATTTAGTTTGATGCAGTCACATTTGCTTGCTTGGCTTTTGTTGCTGTGCTCTGAGTGTTATATCCAAAAAAAAAAAAAATGCTAAAACCAATGTCAAGGAGATTTTACCTTATGTTTTCTTGTAGGAGTTTTACAGTTTCAATATTTAAATATTTAATCCATTTTGAGTTAATTTTTGTGAGTGATGCAACATAGGGGTCCATTTTCATTCTTTCGTATATGACTACTGAAGTTTTCCAACACTGTTTATTAAAGAGACTATCCTTTTCCCATTGTGTATTCTTGGCACTTTAGTAAAATATTAGCTGACTGAAAAATGTCATTGGAATTTTGATAATATTAATTATTCCATTCCGTGAACATAGTATTCCATTTATTTGTGTCCTTTTCAAATTATTTCATTAATATCTTACAGTTTTCAGTGTACAGATATTTCACCTCCTTGGTTAAATTATTCTTAAGTTTTTTTATTCTATTTGATGTTATTTTAAGTAAGTTTGTTTTCTTTTTTTTTAATCAGTGTATGTGTTAGTGTATGAAATACAACTTTTTTTGTGTGTGTTTATTTTTTTGTCTTGCCACTTTAGTAAATTCATTTATTAGTTGTAAGAGTTTTCTGGAGAAGTCTTTAGGATTTTCTATACATAAATTCATGTCTGCAAATAGAGACAGTTTTACTGCTTCCTCTTTGTCTTGCCAAATTGCTCTGCTTAGGACTTCCAACACGGTGTTCAGTAAAAGTGGCTAAAATGGGCATCCTTGTCTTGTTTTTGATCTTAAAAGAAAAGCCCTCAGCTTGTCACCTATAGTACAATGTTAGCTGTGGGCTTGTCATATATAGCCTTTATTATGTTAAGGTACATTCCTTCTCTACTCAATATGTTAAGAGTTTGTTTTTGTTTTTTTTTTAATCATGAAAGACTACTGAATTTTATCAAATGCATTTTCTGCTTCAACTGAGATGATCATAAGAATTCTCTTCTTCATTCTGTAAATGTGATTATCACATTTATTGTTTTGTGAATGTTCTATCATCTTGCAAGGCTGGAATAAATCACACTTGAACTTCATGCATGATCCTTTTAATGTGCTCTGAAATTTAGTGCTAGTATTTTTGTTGAGAATTTAATGCATTCTGAATACGTTTTATTTAATGTTCAAAAGTAAGGCTCTTTTTGTTTATAGTATATATGCTATAGGGTAGACCATATTAAATAAGTTTATATTCTATGGGTAAATAATTAAATAATTTCAGCCTAGTCACAGCATCATGAAACTATGTGTAACATAGTTACTTACAAAAAATGAAATGGTGATTTTGCTGAAAATCCTAAATTCAAAGTGATTTATAACAAATAGTAAAAAATGTTCTTATTTTCTCCTAGCTTATAATTTTGTCTACTACAAACTTATTCATATGTTTATTCATAGCAGTTAGCAAAGGGCTGGCACATTACGTTAAAAAACACGGTTTCTTAAAGCAGAACACTAATGTGGTTAAGATCTTAACTAAAATCTAATTTCTTTCTCTAATTTATATTTTATAGGTATTTGCCA
Source organism: Camelus dromedarius (assembly GCF_036321535.1). NCBI lineage: Eukaryota > Metazoa > Chordata > Mammalia > Artiodactyla > Camelidae > Camelus > Camelus dromedarius. Next base: position 77,262,575 of record NC_087439.1, read on the forward strand.
TTTTTATATTCATATTATCAATTTTAGCATGCTCATAGTGAAAAAGATATACTTATTGACTATTTACAGCCACCCTCAACCTGCCTGCAATTTGTCCATGGCTAAATTAACATTCATAGACAGACTGTCACCATGAAAATAGCATTCTTTATTAAGAGTAATATATAACATTTGCTTCCAAACTTTTTATGTATTGAAATATTAAACATTTGGTATTTAATACTAGTTTTTAATCACTCTCAATTATATTTTCTCACATTCTCCAGGTCTTATTTGGGTATCAAGCACTACTGAATTATTTTCAGTTTAGACTTTGCTAAAATCTGAACAACTAATTCTCTTCTTCATCAATCTCATTTTTGCAGACTATAAAGCTATGGTGTAGAGAAATTAAGCAATAAACCAAATGGATGATAATGATTAATTCATTCAACAAAATTTATTCATTTCTTAATTATGTACTAGATACTCTTCTAGGTGATGAAGATATAGAAATGAGAAAGATAAGAAAGGATTTTAAACCTTTTACAGTTTTAAAGTGAGAAAGACTACAAATAAATAACAAGAGCAAGATTACTTCAGACAGTAGTAAATGAAAAGATGGTGACAGCCATAAAGTATCATTGTTTAGAGAAAAAATCATTGATATCAACTTTTTTCTTTGTGTAAAATAATGATGGATGATGTATCATTAAGAACACAAAGACTGAAGTTATTGCATTCAAAATCTACATCTATTAAATAGATTAAAGTGATGGCTTCTTCCCTTTAGCTTTGGAAACTGGATAGACATCTGAAAATTCACTATAGGAAAATAAGGAATTTTCATTTCCATATGAATTTGCTTACCTAAATATTCATCATATGTTATTTCAAAATATTAACTAAATTTCTAATTAGTTTTGTTATAATTGCCTGACCTATATTTCAGAATGGTTAAAAAATATACATATTTCAAAAACTGATTATCTTGACAAATGATGTTAATAACTACTGATATATCCCCTTAGACTTTCCATTGTGATTTATCATAGAAACCACCTGACATATTTAGGAGTGTTTTTAAAAAATTATTATTCAGCCATGAAATTTTTGTTCAAATGAAATTATACTTGCATGTCTAACATATGAAATAGTTTGAACTGGTGCTCATTTGTGAAGAATCTATTCTTATCCTCTTTTTCTCTCTGTCCATTCAGTGATGATTCAAGTATTTTTTTTGCGGGGGGGGCTTTAGTAATTTTTTTCCAGCTTTATTTAAAGAATATTCCTTGTTCTAAGTAGCACATAGTGCTTCTTTAAACCAATGAGGTATCTTTTAGATTGCAGGGGACTAGTTCAGCTATATTTTCAGAAGTTATACATTTTTTTAATTAAAAAGCACTGAACTGTTCAGATAGACAGTGGGTCAGGAGGAAAGTATATTTTTGAGATGAAATTATTACTCAAAATAAAAATAAATGTTTCAACTCCACATGCACATCTGTGGCAACTTTTCTGTGCCTTGTAAATTTCTACAGCTCTTACATAATAGCATTTAGTAAGAATCTACCATTAAGCAATGAGCCTAGTAATACATAAATTTGTCCCTATACTGCTAGCATCTATAGATCTATTTAATTATTTAAATGAAATAATTTTCTTTTAATTTTTGTATATGGGTATTTTTATAACTCTATGTTATATTTATTTTAACTTCATAATTTATATACAATGTATCCCAAAGCTACTTTTGTAACAAAAGATTAATGTATAAATTTTAATAATTACCAACATAAAAATGAGTATACGTGTCTATAGGGCCAAGATGTTTTGTGCATTCTTTTCCTTAATAAACTAGAGGCACAGTCACTAGATGAGTGAAAACACAGCCTAGACACGCAGATGATCTGTTATCACTGAAGGCTGCTTTAAGTCAATCGAGAAGGAATGAAAGTGATCTTGAGGAAATAATATTGAACAAAAACCACAAAAATGTTCTTTGTCTAAAATTATAACTCTTGTAAATTAATCTTTACTTTTAATTAACAATAAATATTAAACTTCTAGGAAGAAACTGTTTTTCAGAAAGTATAAGTAATTTTTCATGTATTTCCAAAGAACAAATTTACTACATTTTAGATCATCCCTGGCTTATTTTTATGCAATTTTTGGAGTTCTTCAATTTATACAAAACAGAGGAATGAACTTATTTTGCCTTTAAAATAAAAAAAGGACACATTATATATAAAAATAAAGGTAAAATAAACTATACATACTTACGTTAACTCTAATGTTAGATGAACTGAACCCACAATATCTCTAAGGTATGCCTGTAATTAACTATGGTAGATTCAGTCTTGGAATTCATCTTTCCCATCTCTCTTCTCCATAGTTACAAGGGAATGAAACAATAAATGCAGACAGGCACATTACTAAAAGTTCAAAAATTTTTTCAAAATGACTAGATAAATAGATTAGTATACTGGGACACATGGGGAGAAAGTGCTAAGAAACATTTTCTGATGTCAGCATCAACAATAAGGCTATTTTGTTTTATTGATTTGTTGTTATTTCTGGTTAGTATTTAGAAAGCAGAGAGAGGGTTGAGTAAAAAATGGGGAAATACATGAGTTAAGTCTTCTATGGACATTTATTTTTATTATCTAAGATATAAAACCCAACTCCTGGTTTTATAAGTAGGTTTTCTCTAAACTTATTTATAAATTTTATGTGAAATTATATTATATATATATATATATAAATTATATGTACTGATCTTTATATTTTACAAAATAAAGTTAGTTAACTTCCTCTCCCTTACCATGTAAAATATTTTTCGGAGAGACAAAAAAACAAAGTAGATAGGAAAATAACACCAACATAAATAAGAAGGAACGATGGACAAAGTGAAGAAGAAAGAAACATAAAAATATATGTTAATTTTTAAAAACTAGTTGAAAAGTCTTTTGTAGTATGTTTAGAATAAATGCTTTATATATACAGTTCAAAGGTATCATTACAAATCTGACCACAGTTTAAGAAAGAAAATAGTTTTGTTTTGCCCTCATTATTTTGAAATTGAAAATGGTCTCGTCTCTGTAATTATATCTAACATATTTTTCAAAATAATATGAGAAACTATTGGAATAGTTGATGGCTACAGAGGTAAAGGTTTATTGTGGCTCTGATTTGGCAGTTCTCAAAATAATTTTTGAGAACAGTGTGCAAATATTCAAATTGGTTTAAGTCCTTTTCCAATTTTTTCCCATAACTATTTGTGCCAATCTGGGGGAGAATTAGGACACAACTGTCTATATTAACTATCTATGTACCCCATTTCCATGTTACACAGTTTCCTATTCTATATCTAGGTTCAAGTATGGAGGGCAAAACATTTGAAGTGTGGTTGAGGGCATTTGTGGACAGGCAGACCTCTGAAATGGGGAATATTTCTGCGTATAAGGTAACAATTGCCCTCAAGAAATTTCAGTGAGTTAACTAAAAATGTTGACCTTGTTTATATAAGACATATAACCAAAATCAGTAAAGTTAAAACCAGGCTTTAAGTTTTATTCTAATTTTCTGACTGTAAGAAGCATAACAGTACTGACCAGGCATCAGTTTCTTTGATTCATGGAGACTGCTAAAATGACTGATTTTATAATATACTTTTCTATGCACTATACCACATATCAACAATGCCCAACATTTTCTCTTTTACTCTTAACCACTGAAACATTATTTAAGTTTTAAACAATATCTTAACAAAGCATTTTGATCTCAAATCTTGATGTGAGTTATATTTTAGTTTCAAAAGACTTTGTATTCATTCTAAGTAAAATTTACCATATATTTTAAATTTAACATGTATATTATAAAAATGTGTGTATATACATATACACTCATATATATCTATACCTAGTTATAAAGTGAGTGGGACAAACTATAACACTTAAAAATAAATGTTTAATGCTTTGTTATTTGAATTTATAAAAATATATTGATTCATTATTATAACATGCTTTTATTTTTGGGTTTTTGCAAGTTCTGGAGAAAGGAGAGAAAAACATTTAGCTCTTGAACATAAAGACTCAAAGAAATTTTTAAACATCCTGTCACATGTTCTAAAAGTAACTTCCTTCCTCTTGTAAGTTAATCAGTGCCCTCACTTGAAACCTTGTATTAGTACTAATATACCCAGTGACAGACAGCTCTCATTTCTGCTGCTTCTGGATAAAGTCTTTCTTGCCATTAGAAATATCCTCAGGCACGTACTGAAAAAATCTACTAGGAGACATGATATTACCTGATTTAAGTTTCACTACATTCAGGAAAACATATATTAATATATTATGTCAATGTCTTTTCCTTGTATGTTGACACTGACAGTATCATTGGACATAATTATGGAAATATCTGAATTTTATTATATATGTATATATATGTATATACATATATACACAAATATTTTAAAGATCTGCATAGAATTATTCTTTCATAGGACAAAAATGTCAACTAATACATTTGTATACTCTTATTTCCATGTCAGCAGCTTCACAAATAAAATAAAGTTCCATAGAAAACTGCTCTGATTCTCAGTTTATAATATATTTTTGAATAATTAAAATCTGTCAGAATCACAAAATTTAATCAGAAAACTGCAAGTTCATTCAGCCTTAACATGCTTTTCTTTTCCTTTTCCCAGTATACTGTAACAGTCAGATCAGCTATCAGTTTCTGAAATGCACTTTTCCTGTGGGATCAGATGTCTTAGCAAATATGTCCAACCTGTCAGCAACCTGAACCTGCTGATATTAAAATCTGTATTTATATTCCCCTGTCCATTGGTACTTCTTCAAGTATCCCGTTATGTGTGACCTTGCCCTGACATGTGTTATGTCACAAATACTAGACTTTCCTAAAACAATCTTAAGGGAAGGGTATTTAAGTGTGGGAAATCTTACAGAAAAAATCAAGATCACGGTTAACATTCTCTTCCTCAATGCATCTCAGCTAGTCATTGTAAATTCTTTCTTATATTATTTTTCTTCTCTTCAGGAAAAAAAAAATCATTGATTTCTGTCAGTATCTGCCATAAAATATTTAGGACATTTCAAGTTTGTCATATTGTTCCAAATAAAGGGAAGTAGTACAGGATGCACCTGGTGTTCATTCTTTAGCTCCCTACAGGCTAACAAGACAAAGACAGAGCAATAGCTTCAAGCTCATTTTGCATAGACCAAGTATCTCCCCGAAGTGCCATACTAATCCTCAGAAGATGACTGAGAAAGTATATAAGATAGTATTTCAGAAAATAGTATTAAATAGATCACTTTTGTTAATCCTCAAATAGGTGTGTGTAAGTCAGAGAATATGGCAAGGTGTTTTTGAGGCTATGTGTACCTGAATTGTTGGTAACAGAAAAGGTGGAAGATATATACAAAAAATATTTTACTCTCTGTACCCAAGGAAGGCATGCATACATTGAGAAACTGGATGTGGAAGTTAGAAAATACCTTACTAAATAATCTCAGGAATTTTAAATTACATTGTTTCTCATATTTATCTTAATTTCCATCAGCAATACAGTAAACTTTAAGTTGAAAATTTTCAGTAAATACAAGGGTTATTTACACAGGCACATTACTGTTGAACATATAGTTTTTTTTTTAATAAATCCCGAAACAAAAATCAGATTAACTATAGCTTCAATTCATAATTTCAGAAAAGTATACATATTTTTTCTACAATACTGTTTTTTCCCAGGAGATGAAAATGGCTATAACTTCCAGACGAAGGATTGAGAGCCTAATTCATATTTGTGCATGTGTGTTTAATGAAAGTGAAATGCACATAACATACAATTAACCATTTTAAAGTATATAATTCGGTAGCATTTAGTTCATTTGTAATGGTGTGTAACCATCATCTCCCTCTCAACATTTTTTCATCACTCCAGAATAACCCATACCTGTTAAATAATCAACTCCATACCTGTTAAACAATCATTCCACGTTCGTCCTTTCTCCTGCACCCTGACAACCACTAATATGTTTCCTGACTCTATGGATTTGCCTATTGTGGATATTTTGTTTGGAAGGAATTGCACATGTGACCTTTTGTATCTGGCTTATTTCACTTAGCATGTTTTAAAGGTTCATCCAAGTGGTAACATTTATCAGTACTTCATTCTGTTTTGTAGTTGAATAATATTCCATTGTATGTATACATCAAACTCTGTTTATACAGTCACTTAATGATAGACATTTGGGTTGCTTCAACCTCTTGGTTATTGTGAATAATGCTGCTATAAATATTCCTGTACAAGTTTCTAGGTGGATTTGTGTTTTCATTTCTTGTGGTATGTGTTTAGGAATAGAATTGTCAGATTATATGGTAATTCTAATTTTAACCCCTTCAAGAACTGCCAAAATGTTTTCTACAGAGGCTATATATCTTTTTACATTTCCATCAGCAATAATAAATGTTTTTATTTCTCCAGATCCACACCAACACTTGTTATTTCCATTCTTTTCGGCAGAGTCACTCTAGTGGGTGTGAAATGCTATCTCACTCTGGTTTGAAATGCATTTCCTTTATTATCAATGATGTTGAACATTATTTGAGGTGCTTATTGGGCATTTGTAAGCTATCTTTGATAAAATTTCTATTCAAATATTTTGTTCATTTTTAAATGAGGTTTTTCTGTTTTATTGTTGCTGAGCTGTAAGAGTTCTTACGCTCTGGATATTAACCCTTAGTAGATACAAGATTTGCAAATATTTTTCCCCTTGGGTGGGTTGACTTTTCACTTGTTTAATACCACTGTTTGATGCACAAATGTTTTTTTTTTTTATTTTTATGAAATCAGATTTATTTTTTAAAAATATTTTGTGGTAACAACTTACTCATCTTTCATAACTCAAACTCTATACATGTTAAAAAACAGCAACTCCCTGTTCCCATCCCCACCCCCCAGCTCCTGGAAACCATCCCTCTACTCTCTGCTTCCATGAGTTCGACTAGTGTAGATACCTCATTCAAGTGAAATTGTGTAGCATCTGTCCTTCTGTAACTGGCTCACTTCACTTAGCACAATGTCCCCTAGGTTTATCCATGTTGCTGTATATGGCAGGATCTCTTTCTTTGCAAGGATAAATAACATTACACTATATGCATATACCTTGTTCTCTCTATCCATTCATCTGTGTATGGATATTTAGGCTGCCTTTACATCTTGGCTATTGTGAATAATGCTGCAACGGATATAGAAGTACAGACATTTCTTTTTTTCTTATGTTACTAATGCTTTTGCTATCTAATCTTAAAATCTCTTACGAATTTGAATTCATGAAGATTTCCTGTTACGTTTTCTTCTATTGGTTTATAACATTAGCTTTTATGTTTAGAGCTTTGATCCATTTTGAGTTAATTTCTGTAATATGTAGTGAGTTAGAGTTAAAGGTCCAACTTCATTCCATTGCGTGTGTGTGGAAAAAGGCCAATTATTATGGCATAATATTATGTACTGACTTGATATCTGATAAAATAAGCAGGGCTCTGAATGGCCTAAATGCAAGTTCCACTCCCTGCTCTGTTCTAATAGATAAGCTTCACTTTCCAAACAATCCTCCTTATCAAACAGACCAGGTGAAGCTCCTATTTACCCCTGAGCAGTGAGTTTTCAGTTCCTTGCTAGCCCACAAATTTTTTTAACCAAACCATCATATTCTGCTGAAGGCATCAGGGACAACCCCACCCTCTTGATACTACAAAGTCTGCCTTGCCTGGTTGTTCACTCTATTCCTAAATGTAACTCCAGCATGTCCTGCAAGGCATGTGGTGTCCTTCCCCCACAGAATGGCTCTAGCTGTAAGTGACTAATGAAATGCTATCAATCTCATCTTCCCACTGTCAATTCAGATATGTTCAGTCATATCCAAAACCCTAGAGTGGGGATCCTTCCATCCTGAGTGGAGTGAAGAGAAGGTGATTAATACAACGTGGTTATCTAGTTGTCCCAGCACCATTTATTAAAGAGACCATTCCCCACCCCTCTCCCATTAAATGGTCTTGGACTAACGTTAAAATCAATTTGCCATAGATATTTGGGGTTATTTCTGCATTCTCAATTTTATGCCATTGGTCTATATGTCTATCTTCATGCCAGTACCACACTGTTTGGATTAACCACACTGTTTGGATTAAGTTTTGAAATCAGGAGATGTGAACAGTTCAAGTTTTTTTTTTATTTTTCAATATTGTTTTGGCTCTTGAGGCCCTTAGTAATTCCACATGAATCTAAGAATCAACTTTCCAACTCTGCAAAAAAGGCCATTGGAATGTTAACAGCGATTGCATTAAATTTGTAAATCACTCTGGGGGCTACTGTCATCTTAACAGTATGAAGTCTTCTTATCAATTAGCATAGGGTATCTTTGCACTTCACTAGAGTCTTCTTTAGTTTCTTTTAATAACATTATGTACTTTTCAGTGAACATGTCTTTCACCTCCTTGGTTAAATTTATTCCTAGGCCTTTTTTTTTTTTTTCCCCTGGATGATGTTTATTGTAAATGGAATTGTTTTCACTACTACCATCTATCTCTAAGAACTCTTTTCCTCTTGTAAAACTGCAACTCTGTACCTATTAAATAGTAACTCCCCATACTCCTCTCTCTCCCACCCCCATCAACCACCATTCTACTTTCTGTCTCTATGATTTTGACTACTCTTAGTACCTCAATATAAGTGGAATTGTACAGTATTTGGTTTTTTTTGTGTGTGTAAGATTATCTTATTTTGCTAAACATATTATCATCAAGATTTATCTTTGGTGTAGTATTCAGAATTATCTTGCTTTTCAAAGCAAAATAGTATTTTATTGTATGTATATACCACATTTTGCTTTTCCATTCACTTATCAATGTATACTTAGGTTGCTTCCACATTTTAGCCATTATGAGTAACGCCACTATGAGCATGGTTATACAAATATCTATTTGAGACTATGCTTTCATTTCTTTTAGGTATACACACAGAAGTAGAATTGTTAGTTAACATGGTAATTCTTTTCTTAAGTTTTTTAAGAGTGGCCATATTACTTTCCACAGTGCCTGTGCCACCTTACATTCCTACCAACAGTGAACCAGGCTTCCAATTTCTCTATAGTCTCACCATTTGTTATGTATTTATTTTTAGAGTAGCCATTCTAAATGCATGTGAGGTGATACCTCATTGTACCTTTCATTTACATTTTTCAAAAAAATTAGTGATGTTGAATGACTTTTCATATACTTATTGGCCATTTGTATATTTTTGGAGAAATAATAATTCAAGCTCTTTGCTCATTTTTATTCAGGTTGTTTGGTTTTGTTGTTGAGTTTTAGGAATTCTCTATTTAATCTGGATGTTAATCTCTTATCGTATACATGATTTATAAATATTTTTCTGCCATTCAGTGTGTTTCTTTTTTTACTCTATTGATAATGTCTTTTGTTGGATTGGCAAATCCAAGATTATGAAGTTTTAGCTCTATGTTTTCTTCTAAGAGTTATACTTTTAGCTCATACACATAGGCTTTTGATCTATTTTGAGTTCATTGTTGTATATGGTGTTTGATAATGGTCCAACTTCATTCTTTTGCATGTGTCCAGTTTTCCCAGCACCATTTGTTGAAAAGATTGTACTTTCCCTATTAAATGCTCTCATCCTTCTTGCTAAAAACCATTTATCCTTACATGCTAGTGTTTATTTCTAACCTCTCTATTCTATTTCACTGGTGTATATGTCTGTCTTTATGTCAAGCCATACTATTTTGATTACTGTATTGTTGTACTAAGTTTTAAAATCAGGAACTGTGAGTCTTTCAGCTTTGTTTTTCTTGTTCAAGGTTGTTTTATTTGGGTTCCCTTGAGATTCCATATGAATTTTACGATGGGCTTTTCTATTGCTATAAACTTGTTATTGGGATTTTGATAAGGATTACATTGAAATCTGTGTATCACTTTGGGCAGTTTTGACATCTTAACAGTATAAAGTTTTCCATCCCATAAACATGAGATATATTTCCATTAATTTATGTCTTTAATTGTTTCCAGAAATGTTTTATTGTTTTCATTGGACATGTATTTTATGTTTACTTCCTTAGGTAATTGCTAAGTATTTTATAATTTTAATGTTATTATAAATCAAATTGTTTTAATAATTTCCTGTTTAGATTGTTCACTGTTACTGCATAAAAATGCAACTTTTTTTTGTATATTGACTTTGTATCTTGTTGGTTTGCTGAATTTATTTATTAGTTCTAAAAGTTTTCTGTGTATGAAAACATTAAGGTTTTCTACATATAAGATCATATCACATGTGAATAGAGATAATTTTACTTCTTCCTTTCAACTTGGATGCCATTTATTTCTTTTTCTTGCCTAATTTCTCTGACTAGAAGAACACTTCCAGTACAGTGTTGAACAGAAGTGGTTAAAGTAGATATCAATGTCTTTCTCCTGATCTTAGAGATGAAGCGTTCAATCTTTCACCACTGAGTATGATTTTTGCTATGGATTTTCATATATAGATTTTTATTACATGAAGGTATTTTCCTTCTATTCAGTCTATTGTTTTTTTTTTTTATTATAAAAGTTGAATTTAGTCAAATCCTTTTTTTGTGAATCAACTGAAAGATTTTTCCTCCTTTGATCTGTCCAGGTGGCATATTACATTGATAAATGGTCATATATAGAACCATCCATACATTACTGAAATAAAACCACTTGGTCATGTTGTATAATTCTTTATATACTGCTGAATTTAGTTCCCAAGTATTTTGCTGAAGATTCCTGCATCTATGTTCATAAGGGATAATGGTCTGTAGTTTTGTTTTCTTAGAGTGTCTCTTTCTGGCTTTGGTATCAAGGTAATGTTAACCTCAAATAATGATTTAAGAAGTGTTTCCTTCTCTTTTTTTGAAAAATTTGAGAAGAACTGACATTCTTCTGTAAGTGTGTGATAGAATTCACCAGTGAAGCGATCAGTTCTATACCTTTTGTTTGCTGGCAGCTTTTTTGATTATTGATTTAACTTCCTTGGTTTTTATAGGCCTATTTGGATTTTTAAAATTTTTATCATGACTTAGTTCTGGAATGTTTCTGGAATTTTGCCCATTTATCTAGGTTACTTAATTTGTTGGCGTGTAATTGTTTTAGCAGTCTCTCTTAGTAATTTTTTTTTTTCTACTGAAGTGATAGTAATGTCCCTACTCTTATTTCAGATTTTAGTATTTTGAGTCTTCTCTCTTTTATTTTAGTCCACCTAGCTAAAAGTTTGTCAATTCTGTTGATCTTTTCAAAGAAAAAAAACTTCAGCTTTCATTGATTTTCTCTATTATTTTTATATTCTCTATTTTATTTATCTCTGCTCTATCTTTATTATTTTCTTCTTTCTGTTAGTTTTGGGTTTAGTTTGTTCTGTTTCTAGTTTCTTAACTTGTAAAGTTAGGTTATTCATATGAGATTTTCCTTGTTTTTTTTTAATTTAAAGTTTATAGCTATAACTTTTCCTCTTAGTACTACTTTTGGTACATCCCGTAAGTTTTGTTGTGTTTTCATTTTCATTCATCTGTAAGTATTTTCTAACTTGCCTGTGATTACTTATTTCATCCACTGATTATTTAAGGGTGTACCTTTTAATTTCCACAACTTTTGGAGTTTTCCAGATTTATGTTTTTCATTGATTATTTCTAATTTCATCTTGTGGTCAGAGAAGATATTTTTAATAAGATTTATCTTTTTAAACCTACTAAGACTTAACCTATGGCCTAACATATGGTCTATTCTGCAAAATGTCTCATATACATTTGAGAAAATGTCTATTTCATTGTTGTTGGATACAGTAGTCTGTATTAGATGTGCTATCACACAAATAGTTGGTTTACTGCATTGTACAAGTCCTCTATTTCCTTACTTATTTTCTATCTGGTTGTTCTGTCCATTAATGACAGTGGATACTGAAGCCTCCAACTGTTACTGTAGAACTGTCTATTTCTCTCTTCAATTCTGCCATTTCTTGCTTCAAATATTTTGATAGTATGCTATTAGATGTGTAAATATTTATAATTTTTATATTTTCTTGAAGTATTGGTTTGAATCTTTTATTATTTTTATATAATCTCTTTCTTTAACTCATAAAATCTCTAAACTCTGTTTTGTCTGATATTCCTATAGCCACTTCTGCTCTTTTGTTATTATTTTTTAGAATACCCTTTCCCATTCTTTCACTTTTAATCTGTTTCTATGGAATTAAGTATCTTGTAGTAATGTAGAATTTGGATCATGCTTTTTAAATTCATTCTGCTGATCTTTTTGATTTGAAGTTTAATCTATTTATAATCAACATAATTACTAGTAAGAAAGGACTTCTTTCTTTCATTTTTCTATTCATTTTCTATATGACATAGCTTCTTTGTCCTTTATGTCTGCATTACTGTCTTAATTTAGTTGATTTTTTAAAAACAGTGATATGTTTAAATTTCTTTTTTATTGCCCTTTGCGTGTATTGTATCACTGTTTTCCTTGTGGTTTCCATGGAGATTACATTTAATATCCTAAAATTATAACATTCTAATTTGAATTTATACCTGCTTAACTTCAATAACACAAAGAAACCTGCTCTTGTACAGCTCAATTCACACTTTTTTCCCATTTTGATATCATAAATTTACATCTTTATCTATACTGCATTCCTCAAAAAATACAGTAATAATTCTTTCAATAAATTTACTTCTTAAATTACACTGAAATTAAAATATGAAGTTACAAGCCAAAGTTACAATAATACTGGATTTTGGACTCATACTTACTTTTTTAAAATAACATGTTTTTCTCTTAAATTTTGTAGGAAATAAAAAGTGGAGTTACAAACCATTGCTATAATAATACTAGCTTTTATAACTGCTCATGTATTTACCTCTACTGTTTTCTTTATTTCTTCATATAGCTTTAAATTACAGTCAAATGACCTTTCATTTCATCCTGCAAGACTATTTTCAGCATTTCCTGCAGGGCACTGAACTTCTTCAGTTTTGTTTACCTGGGAATATCTTAAATTCTCCCTCACTTTTGGTGGCAGGTTTTGTGGAATATAGGTTTTTTTTAGTTGTAAGACAGGTTTGTTTGTTTGTTTGGTTGCTTTTTTTCTTTTAGTAGTTTAAATATATAAGCTTACTGCCTTCTGGCCTCCCAAAGTTTCTGATGAGAGATGTGCTAGTAATCGCACTGAAAAACCATTGTATATGACATGCCACTTCCCTATTGCTGTTTTCATGATTTTCTCTTTGTCTTTGACTTTCAAAAGTTTGATTATAGTATGTCTCAGTATAAATCTTTTTTTGAGTATGTCTTATTTGGAGTACATTAAGTTTTCTGGATGTTTATACTCATGCATTTTGTCAAATTTAGGAAGTTGTCAGTCAGTTTCTTCAAATATTCTCTGATTTTTCTCCTTCTGGGACTCCCATAATATATATTTTTATCCCCTTGATGATGTTCCATTTGCTTTAAGCTCTGTTTACATTCTTCAATCTTGTTTCTTTCTATTGCTCAAACTTAATAATTCCCATTGTCCTATCTTCAAGTTCACTGATTATTTCTTCTGCCTGTTCAAATCTGCCTTTGAATTCTTACAGTGATTTTATTAAATTTGTTATTGTACTTTTCAGCTCAACATTTCTGTTTTTGTTTCCTCTCTCTGTTATCTAACTCTTTATTCACACTTTTATTTTCACACTTTTTTTTAATTTTTACTTTCTCCATATATCCTCTTAGTTTTTTGAACATCTTTAAAACAGTAATTTTAAAGTCTTTGTCTAATACATCTGTCATCGGGCCCTTTTCAAGGACACTTCTGTTGATTCCTTTTTTTTTCCTCCTTTGAATGGACCATATTTTCCTGTTTCTTTGTATACTTTGTAATTTTAATTGAGAACTGGATATACTGAATATCATAATATGGTAACTCTGGAAATCAGATTCTCACCTCTTCCCAGGAAAAATTTTGTTACTCGTTTGGGACTTCAGTTGTCTGTTTAATGAGTTAGAAAGATTATTTTTGCAAAGGCTTTATCTTTTGTTAGGTGTAATCACTGAAATCTCTATTTCTACAGTCAGTTAGGGACCTCACAGAGATTTCCTTGAATGCTTGGATCCAACAAGAAAATAAAATAATAAAGATGTTCTTTCTCTTCAAATTATTTCAACAGATTCTGCCTGAGAACTCACTTGAGATTCAGGGGTTTAAAACAATGGGCTTACCTCTTTGCCAACTCCTCAGTGAACTACCAGTTATGTAAAATATATCAAAACAACAAATCCAGTTTTTGGAGATCAAATATCTTATTGCCTATACTGTTACCTGCAAGTCACACCAAGAACACAGACCACTGTCCTATCACTGACTGTTGCTGGACTTGAGAATAGGGATAGTAACTGTTATGCAAAACAACAAAATTCACCAAAATGTACCAGCCTCTTTATCAAATATCTCCCAGATGCTGCAAAAGTTTGCCTAATATCTAGATTTCAATAGGGGCTCAGAATTGATTTCGACAGTTCTTATCAACTCAATAGATGTTTTGCGGGAAGGACTGACTTTTGGAACTTCCTACTCCATTGTCTTCAAAAAGCTACCTAATTTATGCTTTATGGGATTTTAAATGTTGTAGCTGGGTTGCAGTTTAGAAATCACATTGTCATGTCCTTGTGTTCTGGGAGGGGCATATCACGTTTTAGTATTTTGGCACAGAAATCCTATTAGACGCAAAAATTTTTCCATACTAAATTATATGGACCATCTTTGTAGGCTGATAGCTAGGAACAAGATGGTACAGGAAATCAAAAGATTGATAACACTAGAGGTAGAAATAATGTTATTCAAAGGAAATTTACAGGAACTTTCGATGTGGGAAAAATAAGAATGAATATAAGAGGACGGTCTGGTAAAAGGATCTAAAGGATTTAAAGAAAAGTTGTGCCTATTTTAATGTTAATTATCTTGCATTGCCTTTCCTCTCCCCCTACACATACATTGTATGTCAGTGTATTTTCTTAACTGAGTATGAATATGTGTGTATCTAAGAAGAAATGTATTAATGAGTAAACTAAGAAACAGTTTACAAATTCAGGCTGGCCGAGTGAAGAAAACACAATATGTAGAAAGAAGTGCAATGATTCAAAACAAATTAATTCATTCAAGTAGGAAATTAAAGTAATAGGTGAGCATGAGATCCTAGGGATCTTGGGAATGTTTTGCAATCTTACATAAGGCACAAACCTTTACACAGCATGGCCTGGGATTTGGTGCCAATACTATCAAATATTACCGGATATTAAGACCTAATTAACAATACAGTTAAATATGTATGGATAGAGAGTTCCCAAACATGTCATTCAAACTAAGAAGTTAAAAAATATATTGGCTTTGACTGTGTCCACATTTTTTACCTTATTTCTTTTACATGAACCAACATATGTTTTTGACTTAGCCTGAATGCTAGTGTTCTAATATTCTGATTTGAGTATAACTGTTCATTTTTCTTGAATTACAAATTACTTTTGTTTTTGGTTCTTTAGACTTGGCTTTTAGAATTCTTCAACAAGTCATATTTAAAAGCTCTTAAGATCGAGTTAATAGTATCTGCATTTCTAGTTTCTGTGTTCTTCCCTATCCCAGGGATAGGAATTGCCTTCTGTTCAGGGAGTCTGGGCCCTATTAAAGAGAAATATTGTAAATATCTAAACTCCTGGCACAGAGAAGCCCCTAGAATTTTATTTCTTTCAATTCCCATGTGTAAAATCAGAATCAAACAAAACCAAACCAGCTGTTTTGTTCTAATCATTGTTTTTATAGCCAAATATTTTAGGTAAAACTAGTGAAAAAATAATTTTTTCCTAATATTGAGTTTCTCTGGGTTACTTTCTATCATGTCTCTCTTTTCAGTAACAGACCTTGGGTATTTAAATATATCTTATCAAATCTTTAAAAATAATACTGATTAGAGCATAACACACCAAATAAAACAAAACAAATATAAAATGATTCTAATAATAATGACTGAAAGCATATTTACCCTCTGAGTTTAATGCTTTCCATATAAATCTGTGAATGCTTTCTATCAGTGTCAGGCCCTTTAACAACCAGAGTACAAAGTCAATTCAAAGCAAAACTGAAGAAATTTTGCATAGAAATAATCTTTAATTCTGGAACTGTGAAACAACCCATTCTGATTCTAACATATTCTATATGTAATTCCGTATTTACAAAATTTAAAGTGTAAATTAATAACATTATAGCTAATTCTCAGTCACTATTGGAAAACATATATCCCCTTACCTCAATCATCCCTCTTAAAAAAATAAATGACAGAAAAACAGGACAAAGTATAGCCAAGTAGATGCCATTATTCATTAGGTACAAAACATTAAAATTATTTCAAAGATAAATATCCCAAGCATACGTCCTCTGATTTTCAGTATATAGAATTTCACAACCCCATCAAAGAAAGTAATTAAAATTATAGGTATTTGGGTTGAACTGTGTCCCCCTCAAAAGGTATGTTGGAGTCCGAAATGTAGTATTTCAGTATGTGACCTTTTTTGGAAATAGGGTCTTTGCAAAGGTAATAAAGTTAAAATAGGATCATTAAGGTGGGCTCTAATCCAATATGACTGGTGTCTTTATAAAAAAGGGGGAAATTTGGAAACAGAGAGGTACACATAAAAGGAAGATATGTGAAAAAAATGGCCAACTACAGAGCCGAGAAGATAGACCTAGAACATATCTTTCCTTCACAGTTCTTCAGAAGGAACCAATTCTACTAACACCTTGACTTCAGACTCCAAACCTCTAGAACTCTGAGAGAATTTATTTTTCAAAACACCAGTTTTTGGTACTCATTATGGCAAGCCTAATAAACTAATCCAATACCATAGAAAATATTCTAGAATTTTTAAGTCTAACAATAACTAAAACCCAGAGTAAAAAAATCTTATTCAAATTAATATAAACAAGTAAATAAAGCTATCGTATTATATTAATAGAAATCAATCTATATTACTATTTATTTTATTATATTATTCCACATGTTTGTGTCATTTTATCCAAAGGGAACACTTTCCAAATTTTCTCATTTGATGGAAAGGAAAAAAAAATTAACTTAGATGATCCATGGATATTCGTTATTTAATTTTTATTTGGTAATTCATATTTCCCAAGGTTTTCTCCATATCTTTCTATACACATACTACTTTAATGTTCAGTTGAAATAGTATTGTACCTTAATTATAATTATTTTTATACTGGTATCTATAACCTCTTTTTCGTTTCTAATTTTATATCCCCTACTTTCCTGAGCAACTTGTCATGGAAGTGAGTGTGCACACTTTAAGATATGTCTCTAACATACTCTGTTTTTTGGCTGTATGCCTTTGGCCAAATTATATACTCTCTCTTTGTCTCAGTTCCCTCATCTGTAAAGCAGGGTTATTAATAGTACCTACTGCATCAGGACATTGTGATGATCAATAAATTTGATATATGGACTAACAGCATCACATAGCACATATTACATGTTATATAAAGTACTGTTGTTATAATCATCATTCATCTATCTATTCATTAATTTACTCATAAATGTATTAAATATTGAGTTTTTATAGTGTGCCAGACATAAAAATAAATGACACAAACTCTAAATCTATTTTCTCCTTATCTTTAAATATATATGAATGATATATACAATATAAAGTGAGTCTTTTTTGTATATTTTTATATTCATTTATTTTTAAAATGCTTTTTTTTCTTTATCTTTTTAGAAGAGCCAATCTCCTTCCCCTTACATTTACAAGCAACCTGTCTACTGTGTTGAAATCACATTTATCTCATTTTTTAAAAATCACTTTTGTCTAGTGTGCACAGATACATAAATATACATTTAAATTATGTAATGGTATTGCACCGTATGTCTAATTATGTTTCTTATTTTCAATCAGCATTTATGTTTTTGTTATGTATCCAGGTTCCTAATATATTCTATATGTAATTCCATATTCACAAAATTTAAAATATAAACTTAATAACATTTACAGCTAATTCTCACTACTTTTGGAAAGAACGTATCATCCTACCTCACCTATCACCTCTTAAAAATAAATGAAGAAGGACAGGATAAAATATACCTAGGTAAGCATTGTTAAACATAATTTTTGCATCTATGCAAGATTGTATCTTTGAGATATATAAACCAGTAGAGTTGCTGGGCCATAGGGAATGCCGGCATTCATTTAACTAAATGGTGCCAGATTACTTTCCTGAATGCCTGTGGCAGTTTATACTCCCACTACTTTCAAAGGAAGATTTTTATTTCTCCATAATCTTAGGAACACTTGACATTATTCAGCTTCTAAATTTTTGTCAGTCTAATAGTGCTAAAGTGCTACCTTATCCTTGCTTTAATTTGTACTGCACTGATTACTGATGAATTTAAACATGTTTTCAATTGTGTTTTGGCCTTTTGCATTTTTCTATTGTAGTGTTTCTATTCATGTCTTTTGCACTCTCTCATTAGGGACTTAATTGTTAGGGCTGCCATAACAAAGCATCACAGAGTGGGTGGTTTAAGTCAGGTAATTTTCTCACAATTCTGGTGCTCAAAGTCCTCGATCGAGGTGTTGGCAGATTTGGTTTCTTCTGAGGTCTCTTTCTTTGGCTTCTTTATGGTCATCCTCTGTCTCTTCCTATAGTTTTCCCTCATTATATGCCTGTAACCTAATTTCTTCTTATAATGATACTCATCATATTAGATTACGGCCTCATTTTAACTTCATTGTTTCATTAAAGCCCTATCTCCAAATACAGTCATATTCTGAAGTACTTGGGATTAGGATTTCAATATATAAGTGCTTGGAGGACACAGTTCAGCCCATAACATGTGTCGTAAAAACTGCTGAAAAGATTTGAGATCTGAATAACTACAAAATAACTATAAAATACTATTTTTTGAGTAAATACAGGGCTACTTACTATACCTTCTCACTTACATCATTAATTTCTTCATACAGCTTCACTTATGACTAAATGAATCATAAAACAGGTGAGAGAAAGGATACCTATGTTTTGGTATTGATTAAAAGATTCTGTAAACATCCTTTTAAATTATTATCTTCTGTCTCTGGCCTTTTAGTACTTAAGCAATAACTGCTTGTTATATTTGAATTTAGGAACCTAACACAAATTCAAGGAAGGGCATATACTTTATATTTTCATTTAATTTGGAAATTTAGATATAGCAGATCCCATTAAATATCAAACTATTTTTCTAGATTGCACAACCAATAAAGAAAAAAACCTTTTTGATCTTAGCACAGAAAAATTGCTGAACAGACAAAAAACAAAAAGTTCTGCCTTATAATGCAGTTTTAGTAATACTTAGGAATTATTTCAAAATATGACTAATATTCCATGAATTATGTAAAATTTGAAACAGATCTTCTAATTTCATGAGTTTTTATCATGTAAATTTAAATTACATTAAAAGAAGAGATAAAAAAGGCCCACCAAGTTCTCAAAGTAAGAATCTAAGAAATAGCCCTTGTGGCCCTGGCAAGGGAGGGGAACACAACCTCTCTCTAATTAACAACACATAGACAATCCCCAAAGCCAACATAAAAACAAAGAACTAAAGGAATGTAAAGTCTTGTTACTTGTAGCCTCAGCAAACTTAAATACACACTAAAGAGAAAGTGCTAGACCTAGATGACTTTACTGGTGAATTTTACCAAATTTTTAAGAATAAAATTGTATCAGTTCTTCCCAATTTCTTCCAGCAAAAACTAAACTCATTTTATGAGGCCAATTAAAGGATGTCAGATTAAAAAATCATGTAAGATAAACACATTATAGAAGAGAGAACTGTAGGATGAATATCTTTCATTAACATAGACACAAAATCAACAAAACATTAGCAAATGGAATTCAGCAATATATAAAAAGGGTAATACATAATGACTAAATGGTGTTTATTACAAGAAATTAAGAGTGACTCAACATTAATGAATCAATGTAATTATTATTAAAAGGCTGAATAAGAAACACATGAATAAACATAGTCATATCAACAGATACAGAAAACAACAAACTTTAAGCCCACTGATAAAAAATCTCAATTTAGAAGTTGAAAGCAAGACCCTTAACCAATAAAGGAGCTATAGTAAAATATGACAGCTGGCATCCTATTTATTTAAACGTTCAGAGACTGAACCTTTCTTTCCCCTAGGATAGGATAACATGATTTTATGTATCACCAATGCTATTCAATATCCTGCTGGAAGTCCTGGCTAGAGAAGTAAGTCAAGAAGAACAAATAAAAGGTATATAGATTGGAAAAAGAAGGAACAAAACTCTTAATTAGCAAATTATATGAGTATTTACTTAGAAAACTCTTAACAAATCTACAAAAATTACTTTCTGTAATTAACCGACTATTACAATATCACAGAAATAAAGGTTAATGTACAAAGCATAAAATAAAATACACAATAGATGCTCAACATCATCTGTAATTCAGAAATTGCAATTAAAACCATAATAGAACCCACTACACATCAATTCTAATGACTTACATTAAAAAAATCGACATTATCAATTGTTAGCAAGTATATGATGCAACAAGAAATCTCATTCATTGCTGGTAGGAGTGAAAAAGGGTCCTAAGCAGTAATGGAAGGCAGTTTTGGGGTTTCTTACACACCTAAACATTGACTTACCATACATCCAGCAATCATGCTCCTGGGTTTATACCCAACTAATTTGAAAATGTGTGTCCACACAAGAAACCTGCACATGAATAGGAGGTTTATTTATAATTACCCAAAGGGCAAATAACTAAGATGTCCTCCAGTTCATAAATGGTTGTGCATGCTTATGATTAAATACTAGAGTGATAAAAAGGAATGGGCTCTCCACCAAGGCAAAAATCTAGATGAATCTTAAATGCATACTGTTAAGTGAAAGAAGCCAATCTGTAAGGCTTTAAGATTCATTTTTATGGCATTCTAGAAAAAGCAAAACTATAGAGATGTGAAACAGGTTAGTGGTTTCCATGGGTTTTAGGAGGGAGGCATTCTGAGTAAGTGAAGCATATAGAATTTTTTTAGGACATGTGCTTAATAAAAGTATTCTGTATGATACTGTAATAGTAGATAGATGATACAATCTTTTAAAATCAATAAAATTTTACAGCACAAGTGTACCTTAATATATGCAAATTTTAAAATTAGTTGGTCAGGGGATCCTAAGTGGAATTCAGACTTTTACAAAAGACTTCACCTGTATTACAAATTCATTAAATTTTCTCATAGAAGAAGCTGGGGGGAAAAGATGCTGACTTTAGAAATGAGTAGAGATTGTAAAACTAAAGGCAAAGGGAATTTTACACAAATTCTGTACTATACTTGGTAAAGTGCCCCCTCCAAAGGGTACAAATAAACAATTCTGAAACCATTGTATACCAGAACAAAGCAATTGAGTAAATGGATGTTGGATGGTGGCAGCCAGGTTATACACCGCTGGAGTGGGAGTTTACAGACAATCAAGGAGATGCCTAGAATGATTCATGTGGTAATGGGTTAGAGTTGGGTCATCAGTATGAATTCATATTTAGTTTAATATAGAACTACATACATGGAGATACATAAATATATTTATAGATATGTGTATATTCATAAGATAGTATGCAGACACGTATTTTCTTCTTCTGCCAGATGACAGTGCCTAGAAGCAATGACCTCTCAGGAGCAAGGAGCACATTCAGTGATCCATTTTAATTTCAAATATTGTTCTCCAAGAAAAGGAACCAAAACTTCTCAGAGAAATGGCTGATATTAGGACTTGGACAGGGATTACACAGAATGAGCCTGGAATATCTTAGTATCCTACAGTGTAAGAATTTAAAACATATTAACAATAATAATAACAAGAATTTTAATATGTAGCAGGGTACAGTTGTCAACTGAAAGAGCTCCTAATTATAAAAACTGGAAAGGTTTGAGTAACAAAATAAATAATACAAAATGTAATTACAACCCAAATTATAAAATAAATATCTATGAGTCCACTCAGATATAACAAATTAATGAATATATAAGTGAGGGAGAATAGACAATCCTTTTATAGAGAATTCCAAATCATTTATACAGATGTTGCTCTTGTAAGAGAGTGAAGCATAACCCCTCATTCTTTACATTTGAGCTATGTAGACTGACTTCTTTCCAAATAGTATAGTATTCCAATAAGAATGAGGTAGAGAAACCTGACAAACACTACCTTAGCCAGGTGATGAAGGTTAGCATCAACAGTGATACCATGTTGATGGCATGTACCCTTGGTTTGATGTGATGAGAATGGAACTTTATCCCTGTTTCCTTTCTTTGAAAACACCATAACCCTGTCTAACCCTGGGAAAAACATCAGACAAACTAAAATTGAAGGACATTTTATAAAATACCTGATCAGTACTCAAAAACGTGAAAGTCATCCAAAACAAATTCTGAGCAACTATCACAGTGTGCATACATCACAATAGAGATTGAATTAGTAATTAAAACCTCCCCACAAAGAAATGCCCAGGCCCAGATGGCTTCATTCATATACACTGGTGCCCTGATTTTTGATAATTATAAGAATTATCAGAATTCTTATAATAAATTTGACAAAAATTGTGTAAGATTTATACCTGAAAACGTCAAAATATTATTGAAATACATTTAAAAAGACCTACACTAAAGGAAATATATCCCATGTTTGTGAGTCACAAGAGTTGTTAAATGGCCATAATCCTCAGATTGATTTCAGATTCAATGCAATGCACCCTTTTCTATCAGAGTCACACTTGATGTCTTATAGAAACTGATAAGCTCATTCTAAAATTCACATACACACAAAGGGAAACAGAATAGCCAAAACAATATGGAAAACATTGAAAGAGAAGAACAAAATTGGAGGACTCAAAATTTCTGATTTTAAGACTTTCTATAAAGTAAGTTTAATAGATGGTGTGATACTGGCATAAGGATATCGGTATCAATCAATGGAATAGTATTTAGTAATCCAGAATGTAAGACCTCATATTTATGGTCAGTTGATTTTTCACATGGGACAATTCAATGGAATAAATGGAACTGAGACAACTGCATACCTAAATACAATGAAATGAATTTAGGCATCAACTCACATTATACATAAAAATTTATTTTAAATGGATCATAGATCTAAGTGTAAAAGATACAACTAGAAGACTCTTAGAAGAAAGCAGAGGAAATATTTTTCTGAACTTGGTTGGATCCTCTTTTTAGATAATGACACTGAAAGCATAAATGGTAAAAAGAAACATTAGATGAACTGAATTTATAAAAATTAAAAATGTGCAGTAAACAATGCTGCAAGGTGAAAAGACAATCACAAAAAGGGAGAATATATTTGCAAATTATATATCTGATAAGGGAGTTGTATATAGAATACATAAAGATCTCTTAAACTCAATAATAAAAAAGACACTAATCTGATTCAGAAATGAGCAAATGATCTCTACAGACTTTTCTCCAAGGAAGATATACAAATAGCCAACAAGCATATGAGAAGATGTGCAACACCAATAATCATTAGGAAATTGCAAATTCAAATCACAACCAGCTACTACTTCACACTTACAAACATGTAACATCAAAAAGCCAACAACTAAAATGTTGGCAACAGTGTGAAGAAACTGGAACCTTCATACAGTGCTGGTGCAAATGAAAAATAGTTAAGCCATTTTCAGAAATAATCTGGTAGTTCTTCAAAATGTTAAACACAGAGGTAGCATATGACCTAATACTTTCACTCCTATGTAACACTCGAGAAATTTAAAAATATGCCCCTTCAAAAACTTGCCTATAGCAGCATCACTCATACTAGTCAGAAAGTGGAAATATCTAAATATATATCAACTTTTAAGTGGATAAATAAATATGGTATAGCTACATAATTGAATATTATTTGGCAATAAATAAAATGAAGCATTAACATATGCTCAGCATGGATGAACTCTGAAAATATTATACAAAGTGAAAGAAGGCAATCACAAAATATTACATATTGTAAGATTCCCTGTACAGAAGTGTACAGAACATGAATGACAGAAAAATTGTGCTGAACACTGGAATTTGACACAACATTGTAAAATGATTATAAATCAATAAAAATGTTAAAAAAAAAGAAGTGTACAGAATAGGCAAATGTATAGAGGTACAAAGTGGATTAGTGGTTCTATAGGGCTGGCTGACAGAGAGGTATGTGGAGAGTTATGGTTTCTTCTGGGGTGATTAAGTCTAGATTTAGATTGTAAGAGAGGTAGCACAACTTTATGAATATATTAAAAATTACTGAATTGAACATGTTAAATGGGCACAACTTATGGTGTACATAATTTAATAAAGCTGTTTAAAAGTAGGTCATGGAATAGGGGCCAAAATGTAGGATGGTGAATTTGTTTGTTTCCACATTATGTGAATATTTAATTCTTCACTGAACTACAATACATAGATCACACTTAAAAGAAAAATAGGTGATGTAGTCAATCAAATAGGAAAGGATTTTTTAGAGAAACTGAATATGTAGAGGCAAAGATATTTAAACCAATTATTAATCCATTTTACTTAAATAAATATCCTGTATGTGTCCATGTCTGTGTTTGCATTTCAAGAATCAGCATGAATTAATTTTACTAGTGGTTGTGTTTATTTATTGAGATGTATCTGTGTCAAAGAAATGATCATATGGTACAAACTGTTTTTCCCAAATATTATTGATTGTCAGTATATCTCATGATGATTTTTCATTAAAAAATCTGTTACATTAGGTTACACTGACAGTCAGTACACTTTCTGGCTAACCAGACAATACGGTATACAAAATGTTAAGTAGTGAAAGCATGACACCCCAAAAGCCTTTTGTACAAAGGAGCCACACACTTCACAAAGAAAAATAACTTCATAGTCCATTGATTCTATTTACTAGTGATAACTAAGATTTTATGATAACAAGCTACAACCTAAAATGAGGGATATAGCTTTGCTGTACTCGTTATGCTTACATTCACCATCTTTGCTTCATATATGAATTCACCATTTATATTTAGGATAATGAGAACTGTCATCCCCTTTGCTTAAAATTAAGAAATAAACACTAAGTAGTAAGTTTAAAAATCATGGAAGAGAGTAAAAGTGTGTGTTTTTATATGTATATTATAAGACTATACATAGTACATATGCCAGGATGTAAAACTAAATATGTTTAGTAGAATTTCATTTGTTACGTTAATTACTATTAACCTTATTACCTTGTATAGCAACAACAAAAAGTCACTGATATTTCAAGGTATAAAACAAAGTACTATTTTTCCATCACAGAACAAAGGAAGGCTATATTTTACTAACTTAAAGTCAGGAGAATAAAGCTCTTTGGTTTTTATTCAAGTGTTCTTACATTTTTTTTTCATTTACTCCATCAATGAGTCATTTCTACCAACTTTTATCTGTCTGTCTGTCTGTCTGTCTGTCTGTCTATCTATCTATCTATCTATCTATCTATCTATCTATCTATCTAGTATATATGAGCACCTACCTGACCACTTGGATATTGATCTGCACAAGATGCTAAATAAATATTTGAAAGATACAGTAATTTGCTTTTAGCATGAATCACAGGCTATATGCTATGCATTTATTCTTTCTTTTGACCATATGATTTCCTCTGTGACTTCCCAGAAGAATAGTAGCTTTTCTGCTGACTCAGGTACAACCTTGCCAGTATATTCTTCTGGGAAGAAGTTTTATAGAGGCATATTTCTCTTCTATCATTTTCTGCTTTCCAGAAGACTGAGTGAAAAGTCCTGTATTATAAGTTACCTCTAACATTGCTGCATTTCACTTGGAGTTACCTTTGAGAGAGTAGACCTTCATTAAGACTAACAATTACTAAACAGATGGTAATAGAGATCTTAAAATAATTACAGATATCTAACACATTAATATTTATTGCATATACACCACATGCTAGCCACTATTTTTAACTTTCTGGATTATCTTATTTTTGAATCACTTTCATGATTTCATGAACTAATATATACATTTACAGAGGAAGAAGAATTCACTTTTATGCCTTTTTCCTAACTCTCATCCAGTATTACACACCAGATTTTGTCATAACCTGTCATAACCTGGAACCGCACACATGCTGAAATTTAATGTTGTATGCTCTGTTTTCTGGTTACAATTTCCTGTTTATCCTTCTTTCTCACTTTCTTATTTTTCAAACATTAGAACCTTAAGATATAATACAAGCAATCAGCTTATTTTTCAACATGCATCTCAATGCACCTAAAATTCAATGATGTAAACTTTAAGCTATTACTCTTCAAACTCCTACTCTTTTTTTTTTTTTTTTAATTCTAGATAAGCCCTATCAAACACTAACTCTAGGACAAACCATTCAAACAGAGGAAAGTAGGTTAAAATAATTAACCTGAAGGATGACAGCAACAAAACAATGACAAAGGCTAGATACCACATACGTAACACTAATTCCTGGTCTTCAAACAGTTAAATCGTTATGTCATTTTGTATATCAGGCAATCTTTCCAGAGGACTCTAGTCATTTTCTTTCCCATTTTCTCCACTAACAACCCTAAACTCTAATTTATAATGTGATGTACCTTCATCATACCAATCACTTTCAGAACTTCACTGTGAAAACTGAAGCCTTCTGACAAGACATTCCTTTTAGTTCTTTGTCTCTCGCCAATGATTTCCATTTAAATACTCCTACATTCTTATTTGTGGTTATCTTAGTGGAAATGGGGTTCATTTCTACTTTGTTTTTTCTCTTTATTTCCTTGGCATCCATCTTAAAATAAAAATAAATATAATAATTGAATAATATATTTCTCTCTCCACTTACCTATATTTATATTGCCACTTATAATGTCTAATCCCCACATATTATTTACTTCTCAAGTAATCACATTCATCCTGAAATAACTCTTTATAAGATCATCAGTGACCCTCCTTCAGCTCAAGAAAATGGAAAATTAAGTCATAAACTTTCTGAAGTTTCAGAACTGATCATTGTTTTCTTAAAACTCTCACTTTTCTAATTTGCTGTGTTAATTTATTCTTTGGATTTTTGTGTTGCCGTATTGGCCATATTTTAAACTCTTATTTATGTATGCATGTTACTCTGATAATGCCTTAAATATTCTTAAGGGCTAATTCTTTAGTTGTTGCTCTTTGCAAATTATATACTTACTCAGGTATTTCCTCTAAATCATTTTTATTACCTAATAGACTGTAAGATCTATGGGGTCAGAGAATGGTTTGTTTTAATATAGATACTCCAGTTCTTAGTACACTATGTAGATTTTCAAATGCTTTTTTTTTTTTTTTCCTTTTAATGGTCACAAAACCATTAAAGACTTCTCACTGGGCTCCAGACAATTATATTCAATTTTCCATTGGACTTTTCTATGTGGATATCTCACAGGTACCTCTAATATATCTAAACTTCAGCTTTTCCTCAGATCTATCCTCCCACACAGAAACATGTAATTCCATTTCCTTTCATTAGCATCACCATCTGTACAGACCTTCTAGCTAATGGGTTTGCTACCTCTAGACCTTCACACATGTGATTTCCTTTTCCTGATGTGTATATATTTTATTGGACTTTATTTGCTCAATTCCTACTTACATTAAATAATTCATCTCAAATTAATCTCTCCTGAAATGTATTAGCTGAACCCCTACATTATACTGATCTGTGTACTCTGCTACCACTTACCACTTTACATTGGAAGAGTTCTCAAATGGTTTTCTTTATAGTACTACCTGAGAGATGGACTTCGAAAAATGTTCCAGAAGCCAAAGAGCTGTCAGAAATATTGCTATGGCTTCTTTATAGATTTTGGATTTTGTCTATGAGAAATTTCTTAAATTTCACAGTCATTATGTTGTCTTATTTTAAAAATGAATACAAAGCATAAAGCATAACACCTGACTGATACATATTTCATGTAAAAGTTATCTAATATATTTCCCATTATAATAACAAAGTCGATTTTGTTTACTGATAACAGAATGGTCTTTCTAGGTCTGTACTATCCTATATTTTTATGAAGTATTTAAACATGCTTATATAATTCCATGAATTTTACTTTACCAATGATATCTTTGTCATTTCAATTTTTAAATGTATTTTTGTAAATGAGAAAGGTTATTAAAAAATATTTCTATGAAACAAAAGGTTTCCCAATTAAAGTACATTTAATACACATATATACATGTTTGGGTTGGGAATATATGAAGGTGTTTCTCCACACTAAAATGGTGAAACATTCTGGAGCAATTGAGAATACATTTTAATTATCTTGATATAAAGCTATGCTAATAAAACTTTTAATTTTTTATAGAAATTTCAGCAAGAAAATGTGTTACTCCACATTACAACATAAATTTTTACCTTGTCTCTTTGATGTACTTTAAGATTTACAGCTTCTGACATTTTCCTTACAATATCTATTATATTCAGCCAGTGAACACTTAATTGATAATGATGAAAATGATCTCTATATCTGTGGCATATGTTGAACATCTGTTTCAGGCCATGATTTTAAATTGATGTCTTGTGTTTAAAACTCAAGCTTTGAGAAAATAAATTTTAATTTTTCAGCTTCTTTTAAAAATTTTTGACTGACCAATGAGACTAAAATTATAGTAGAGACTTTCATTTTAAAATTGGTTATCTCAAGAAGAATACAGAAGAATCAGAAGCACAATCCATTTAATTATAAAACATGACCTATAAAATAGTTATCTTTTCCTAAGTTGTATGTATCTATAAATATTCACCTTTGTGATCATATGGGCATGCATATTTAATTTGCCAAGTTTCAAACATCTATCCAAAGTTCATTGTTTAGTAAAGTGTATACTGAGACCTATGTGCTCATCTTTCCCATTTAAGTGTCCTGAAAAGGAAAGAAGAGTGAAGTTTAGAAATTTCCTATTTACAAATTCTTTTGCCTCAGCCAAAATGAATGTACCTCATCTTTCTGAAACCAGTAAGACTTATCCATATTGTGAACATTTTCTTCTTTTTCTATTTGGCATCTCTTTCCTCTTCTTTTGGTAAAATTCCTTTATATTTCCTAAAGCGTATTTTCACACTTCATTCTATCTGGTTCTGGGAAAGATTCTGTTCATAGAAACTACTCCCCTCTAACTAATACCCGCTATGGGGTAGGCAGGTGATCCAAATAAGGCCATCAATCTTTAACTCCCCATAAATTAAATCCTGAGTACAAAGTCAAGTTGAGGTAAGGTTAAAGTCAATGCCCCCAATATACAATCCATGTGTTCCTGACTGAAAATTCTAGAACTCTGAAAATTCCTGTTCTTCATTAGAAATGGTTATTTATTTTTTCCTTACCCTCTTCCCTCTATCTTTTTTTTTTTAAAGTTATAACTATCTGTTAAGCTAATTTCCACTTAAAAAATTACGGTAGCCAGCGTAGATTTCTGTTCCTTAACACAAAAGAATTCTATCCAGTTCAGTACTTCACAGAGCTATTGTGAGAATTCAATTTCACTGACTGAAATAACATGCGAAATTGCCTATTTAATTTGATTATCTGATTCTAACAGGGCAGGCTGAATAATTACTTTTTGCCACCTTTGCTACATCGGCATCTTCTCCGATTCCTGTTAACTACTTTCATGATTGTTATAAGCACTTCATGAGTTTTGTTTTAGTATTTGAGAGTCATGGAATGTCATGTCTCAGACCTTGCTTAGTCTGAATTAGACTAGGTAGATTAGAATCTGTCTCAGCCAGGAATCTTATTGTACAGTAGTTAAATATCAATGTAGAATTTAAATACTTGTCTTTGTGTTTGAGGAAGTTGTCCATGACCATGATTTTGGCATGTACCTTTCTGCTTAAACACAGAAACATCTGATTAGTTGTTAAACTCATGGACTGTACTCGAGATTGTTTGTGAGTGTGGACGCAGCCTGCAATTCTCGGAATATTACTCCAGTACCTTAAAATATATTTGTCACACAATAGTTCTGAGGTAGATTTCTGTTAAGGGAATTATCATCTTCGAATGTTTCTATTTATAATTCTACTTCTTAGGTTTACAATGATCACAACCCTTTTGATTCAAGTAAGTCACAGCTTTCAGCTCTTATTACTTAACAAAAAGTAGCAAATATACTTAGCTTAGTAAAGACATGTATGAGTTTATAATGTGCAAGTAAACATGGTTCAGGAATATACATATACATAGAAGTAGAGATAAAGCCAAAGATAGAGGTGTAATACATTCCATCAGTGTTGTTCTTCATGAAAAGTCTGTTTACCATGTCTCAGGAGACAAATTTGATTTATTAATTTCCAGTTTTAAATGACATTTCAATGCAAAATTTAGAGTACTTTTTCCCAAAATATGTTATAATATTAAAATGTAATAGCACCTTCAAATTGACTATCAGAAAACTACAATTTTATAACCCTTATTTTTTTAAAATATGTACTATATAACCAGAGTGGAGTAACAGGGTGGTTGTAAGTATTGTAAGGTAGAATAATATTGAAAATGAGAATAAAAACTTATAATATTATAATTATGTATTTTTATCCATAAGTAATATATCAAAGTATCCAAATAAAATTTGTTTAAAAATTAGTAAAATTTACCATAAAATATATGAACTTATAGCATATAAATTTGCTAATGTGCCAATATAATAGTCTTATAAATAAGATGAGGAGTAAGGAAAAAAAGGAGATTCAACCCCTTAAGTAGAAGCTGAATTTGTTTCGTTATTTTACCCTCCAAATGGAGCACTCAGATTTACTTTAATGCTTATCTGCTTACAAGTACAGAATAGAAGTGCAAAACTAGTTCCATTAAATGTATGTTGTTGAGAGTTTAGCTAATCTACCCCATGGTCTTGCTGCCTGAGCAGTCATTTTGTTTGACCAGGTGGTCTGCAGGAACCTCAAACTGACACTAGCGCCTTCATGAAAATGCATACCTAGATAAAAGCCCACAGAGTACAAGCAAACAGAAGTTTCTGATGTGATTTCTCTAACAGCCCTTGTGATCAACAGTCTCTCATGCCTCCTAGAGCCTTCTCACTGTGGCACTCCTTAGATGAGACCCCCATGGAGCTTACCAAAATCCCACTCATTCAGTTTGAATTGACTGATCTGGCCTTAGCCCAGGAACCCCAAAGCACCCCGCTCACAGACCCTAATAGAGGGACATGCCCCAGATACTATCACTGCGCTCTGTATTAACCTCCCCATGTGCTCCCTTGAGGTATGATTTCTACTTCCTCCAGGACCTGTGAGTAACAAACTTCTCTATTTCATTTTTTTTTTGTGGTCTGTTGATGGACAGCCATTCACCATCCAGCACCCTGTGCTCCTCTTAACAAATGTTAATTTAACAAAGTTATAACAAATGCAAAAGAATTAAGAAACATAAAGAAGATTGTTGGCACTGGGATAATAGTCTGTGAACATCTAACCAAACTCACTGTGAGTAAGAAAGCCTTGGTGAGGGAAATTAATGAATTTACTCAGATTTATACAGTTGGTTATTTGAAGAGTTAGTCCTTCTGTCTCTTCCACATGGTTCTGAACCTTCTCTTCTGGTCATCCCTTTTCTTGAGCATTTTGTTCACAGATCAGCAAATTCAGGTCTCAGATTAAGTATCAAATCTTTAAAAGGAATCCTGGCCACTTAAAAACAGTGACTTCCCCTCACCCATACTATTTGCTCTTTTATTTTTTTTTTCCCAATTTGTTATTTTGTTTGTTTATAGCACTTCATGTTTAAAATTAACTTACTTGTTTTCCTCTGGCTCTGTCTCTGCCTTTCAAGCTCCGTGTAGTCAGGGGCCTCACCTCCCTTGTTTTTTAGGGCAGTATCTCTGTAGCCTAAAACAGTAACACACAGGAAGGATTTAATAAATACTTATGTAATGACTTGTTGAGAATTGCTCACATCTAAAACACCACCTCACCAGAGGCTTTTTCTCACCATCCTGTCTGATGGTAGCCTCAAGGCTGTCACCACAATTTGCCAGATGCTACTATAACTGAACAGCTATTGATAGAAAAATTACTATATATTCATCTCTTGCTGCATATAGTTTGACCATTTTAATTTAATCAAATTAGTGTGAGCAAGTTAGTAACTTCTGCTATTACTTATATATGTGCTCTACTGATCAAGCTAGCTAAACAAATTCTGTACTATGTTGAAATATTTTAAATAAAAACTCTCAACTGATGAGAACCAGCTCATCAGACATACTGCTAGTATCAAGATGGACTTTCTTTCATTTTTTACTAAGTGCCTGAAACTGTGAATTTTTTATTGTGATTACTGGAATTTGTAACATTTTAGAGCATGTTGGGCTTTGTTTTGGTATGCAGTTCACTTACAGATCAGTTTGCTCCTCTACAATTTTATTTTTAAGCTTTGTTAGGACACAGAATAGACTACTTTAGTGCTCCTCAATGAAGGCATAAATCTTCTGAGGATTCTACCTAGTTTCCCTTTTACTATGAGGACTCTCTGACTCTTAGGAACATGATTAATTTTAGTTTTATGTGAGCTTAGCGAATTGTTCAGCCTATTACTTTCTAGTGGGCCTTTTCCAGCCTCAAGAAGTATTGCCATACACAAGAGCAGATCAATGCACAGAAAAGGAAGCTAGGATTAGGATACTCCTCTTCAGATCGCCAAGTATTCTCTCTACAGGTCTCCAACCACTGGCATTCTGCTCCACAGATCCTAACTGCTTTGGCCTCCCTCTATCTACCCAACTTAGGTCGTTGGGTCCTGTTTGGGTTTTCTCTCCCTTCACTGCAACTTTAAAATGATCTTCAGGCAGTATTCGAGGTAACATTTAGGACTCACATTATAGGTTTCTCTTCTCTAGGGGACAGAGTCTTGTGTTGACTCTAGTTCAATGTCTGAAAACTGTTGTTTCATGTACATTTTTTCTAGTTTTCCATTTACAAAGAGAAGACAACCTCCCTAACAGTAAGCCCTTCATAGTTTGAGGCAGAAGTCCTGGTATAATTTTTGATTTAGTGTTTTGGCCTAAGTGGGGCAATTTCAGAGATTTATTCTTCAGTTTCCCCATTAATGTAGCTATTATATGACAAGCCAAGAAAACAATGTATGGATTCACTCAAGTATTTTAGACCAGGCGCATTACCACTGATTTGGTTTGCAGACACAGCAGATCCTAATCCCCTTTTATTATGAGGACTCTCTACTCTGACTCTTGGGAACATCATCTGGTAGACCTGGTCCAACACTCAACTTATTATGTACCCCCTGTATGACCCATTGTAACAGAAGGCCATGGCAATGCACTATGTCTCTGGATATTAAAGCTAAATTAGGCCCATTATTCAATACTCCACAAAATATCACTTTTTTTCTTGTCCCCACTATAGTACTCATGTTAAAAGACGTAAGTCTTTCAAGGAAGGAGGTGGGGAAGAGTTATTACATGCATTTTCCACAGTGATACAAGTCCTCCTTCCTAGGGACTCAAAGTTTCCATCTGATGATGGGTTCTGGAACTGAGAATAGACTCCGGATTAGAAAGTAGGCAAGGTATTGTGACTTTTTTTTACTGCTGCCACTGTTCTCTGTGCTCTGTTTAATTTTATAAATCAAGTCATCTTTGATTTATTTTCATTGTGTAGATTGAGAAATTCCTTTGTTGCTACTCTGTCTTTTCCCTAGGGACACCATGCCCAAGAGCCATCTTGATAGCTCTGTACAAGACAAATCCGCTGGCTGCCATTCTGTCACTGCCACTTATTAAAATAATTTTGTCTGCCTTGTTTCTGGTTAAAGACCACTATATGGAAGTTATTATATAAGGATCCTATATTCACTTTTACCCTTAGGGGACCCAGTTCTTAAACAGCCTCTCTTTGCTTTGGCCTACAAACAGAAGGCACCATTGAGTTTCTCAGAGGTACTCATATCCTTTCAAAAGCAAATTTCTTCTCACTCTGGTAAACAGATTTCTATGCCATCACACAGAATATAGTTGGTTTGTATGTTTTTAGCCTTCTGAGATATCCTGCTATTTTGCTGAGCTTTTTGTTGTAATTTATCACTGGCTTCCATGGAAGTTCTGGAATTTCTACTTCAATTAGTATAGGCCTTTAATATTTCCAGGCTTTCAAAAATCAAAACAGCTGTATGTAAACAGATCTCTCTCTTGATTCTACTTCCACCTTTAGATCCCTGACAAAGTTTTAAATCTCATATCCAGAGAGTGCTTCCATAATGATAACCAGCTCCTTTTTTAACTTTATGTTAAATTCCACTCTTAATCCAGGGAACTTAATATTATTCTAATGGTTGTGTCAGGTTCCTGCAGCTCCAGTGGGGTATCATGCTTTTTATCTGTTAGGTAATGGTGTGAATTGAACTACTGGTTTTATAGCTAGGAAGAGAGATGGGGGCAAACTCTAATAAATATTTGTATTATTTGACAAGGCAGAGGTGGTTATGTTTCTTCAGCAAACATTAGCCTTCAACTGAAAGGACTGGGTCATTTTTATAGGCCCAGAATGCGCAGGAGGATCTGTGACTCAAGATTCTCAAGTGCTTTAATTCAGAGATCCCCATCCCATATTGCAAGTTTAAAATTCTACACAAACAGTCCTCTGACATTGGCACAGCAGACTTAAATTAACAAAATATCAACATTTTCTTACAACTCTGCTTCTTCGCAATTAAGTGTCAGGCTCAATTAACAGCTCTTAGTATTCTATACTTGAGGTGTGAAATTTTTATATACTGCTAAAGAGGTCCTCTGGCTGTTACACTTCACCTAAAATGGTGATTGATCACCCTCAGTTATTCATTTTTATTCTCCAATGCATTTATTGTCACCATAACTATCAAACGGCACCCTTCTTATAATTAATACTTTCCCCCATACCTTTCAAAGACCTGATATGTTGCATCCTTCAGAGAATTAACCTCCACTGGTATCCTGTTTTGGTTTACCACCTGATACGCATGAAATTTAACAATGACATTGCTAGAGAATTTCAGGAACCATATATATTCACTATACTACCAGTGAGGCAGCCTTCATTGCCAGCTGATGATGGGTGATTTAACTGCACAATTATGTACCAGTGTTAGCTTCCTAGGACCCTGAAGGAAGAAATGCCTTAGGTTTGTGTTCTTAGAAAACAGACTCTGAGATCTGCATGGAGAAGGTTTCATGAGAAGCACTCTCCTTTGAAGCAGAAGCGGTCAGGGAGAGAGGCCGAACTGTGCTGCAGTTGTTAAAGTGGCTTCAGTCAGTCCTACAAAGAGTGGCGAAGCTAAAATGGCCTTTTAGAAATGTCCTCCATAGAGGCAAGGGGAACACATTTTATATTGCCTTATTGACCAGATGAAAACACGTGTGAGGCAGCTACCTTCAACACAGAAATCAAGCCTAGGTCATCAATACTCAAAACCTCAGCTGCTGGGTTATCAGTGGAGGATCAAGACGGTGCACCATACCAGGCACTATAGGGTTACAAGGTATTCAAAGAATCAACTGCAATAAGTTGTCATATGTCATATGACTATGAAGGAGAATTAGAGTATGTTATAACTGAATATATTTGTCTCTTCAGCCAAATCAGGGGGCCAGGGGATTCTTTCTGAAGAGAGATACCTTTATGTTGAAGGCATATAACAAGTGTTTTCTAAGCATGAAGAAAAGATTATACGTTAAAGAGTCAAAGAAATGGCTTAAATATTGATTATATTAGATAATACTCAGGCAAAGAACTCAGCTGCTTTATAGCCATTAATAATAATGCAGTCAACTATGCAAAGAATTGTGTGCCTTTTGACTTCCAATAATATGCATATAAATATGGGAATAAACTTCCCAATAATTTTAATATTTCATGTATCTAAATTAGTGTTCCCGTAAGAAAGAGTCAGTGCAGGTGGGGGGGCTCCATAAATGCTGAAAAGCATTGGTATAGAATGAAACAAATATTTTGGCACTGACTTCTGAAAAACAATCCCATTGTTTTGAATCATACCACAAATTTCACCAGAAACCATAACCTTGATTGTTAGGTGAGAATCTGAGTGAGTTTGAGATATTTGTAATTGTAAGTTATTATCAAAAGAATGAAAACATTGGCCATTACTGGGAATCATCAAAAGAATATGACATAGGATTTGAATCAAAATTCCTACAACTTATTGCTTCTTTATAATAAAGTCACTGAATTCTTAGTTAGTATCTTTGGACACTAGATGACATTTTTTACTAACAATACAAATTCATCTCCTTGAAATAACAGCAGCTGATATTTACCTCTTCCGTCACACCCTACCAAAAAATCCTCCTAATTCTTCTGTCAAGTCATGCTGCCTTGTATTCCTTATTTTTCATCACATTAGTGAATATATGGCATACTAGTTTAAGAACCAGGTGATACAGCAGCAGACAGAGCAGAAGAATAAATGACTTGTAAAGCATTTACAGAAGAATATCTGTTATCTACATATATACAAATGGTAAGATACATTGTTAAGTAAATGAACACACAATATAAAGGGGTTTGTCACAGGGTATGTTAGGTTTACTTAAATTCTCCTTATATGGTCTGTAATCAATGAAACTAACTTAATAAACAGTAAGAAGTCCAATCTTATAATCAAATATCTTTAATCATTTTCCATATACCATCCTCTCTATCTCCACATTTTCTTAAAAAATGAGTTTCAGTGGTCAAAGAGTAGAGAAAAGGTAAGTGGAAAAAATGCATCTCAATGGGGAATGAGTGTAAATCCATCACTAACACTGACATATCTAATCCAATGGATCAGTGGCATCGTTGTTATATGTGCAGAACAACATATTTCCCCTGACATCACCTCCTGACTCTATGGAAACAGTCAGCAGGTTATGGTGGCTGTGCTGCCACCAATAAATAAATTATGGAATCAAGATGTTAGGAGTGGTTATCACTATTCATTTTTTCTTACAATGCCACATTTTTCATTATGTTTTAGGTGCACTGCAAGGGTGTATTTCAACTCTAACCTGCATGGCACTGAGTAAAAATAAATGTAGATTTCAGTAAGTGAAGAGCAACATTTCATTGGACAAAACAGCCTTTCAATTTTAATGATAACTGCTTTGACTAAAAACTGGCTTTGTTCCTCTACATTTGCAAGTGTGAAATGCTATATATTACTCTCACAGTTAGGGATACTGGCTTTTAACTCATCCTTCCAAAATATCACCAGATACACAGTAAACACATGTGAATATTGTATTTTCCTGAATGTATAATAACTTAGAATACATAATTAATTACTTGCTTATTTTTAATCCTGTTATACATATGTCCTCAAATGTCAATTATGGACTACAAAGAGCTTCTGAGACTCTTTCAGGGGACCTGCAAGATATAACTACTTTCAAAGTAATTATTATATTATCTGACTTTCTTCACTTGTTGACATTTGAAATGATGCAACATCAGTGGTGGGTGAAGCTGCTAGTACCTTAACATGCACCTAGGTATTTACTCCAAACTGCTCTAGTAGTCGCCATACCTTTCACTGACAGACATACACAGTTAAAAATAAGAAAGCTAGTTCCAATTTAAAATATCCTTGTTTAAACAGTATAAATTAATTTTGTCATTTGACCATGTATCTTAGTATTTTCTGTAACAAATGACAGGTGTACTCAAAGCATATAGAAATGTCAGAAACGGTTTCAAGAAAAAAAAAATACTTACAGAATTGAGCGGCCTAAACTAGCCACTTTTTTACACTGAATAGTGTTTTTGCTGAAAGTCACAATATGATTATCTCAACTTGGCATCTGGCAGATATAATTCTGAAATATTTACAGGTCATTAATATTGAATTCAATTTCATTGATTTGGCTGGATTTATTTCTCTTAGTTGACCATTTGTTTTCTGTTTTTCTTCCTCTTATTAACTGAATGCTTTTTTTTGGGTAGTCCATTTGAATTAACCTATTTGTAATTTAACTTACAACTCTCTTTTTTTCCTCTCTGCCTCTTCTCTGTCTTTTTCTTTATCTCATCGCTCTGTCTCTGTCTCTGTCTCTCTCTCTGTATATATTTATACACACATAAATACACATATATACACATAATATATAGAGATGCATACATATATATGGATTACAATTTCAACCTTTTCTATTTTATTCCTCTCCTATCATTTATGCTGTTATTGCAAAATAATACCATGTTATAAATACCACAAGACAATATAATACTTTTTCTATGGAGTCATGTATATTTTAAACATTTAAGAAAAAGAATACAATATTAGGAGAAGTTCGTCCTCAAGATAATTTTGTTAAATTTACAATATGCAACTGATGTATGTTAGAATTGCATGGTAAAGAATGATTAACTAAGTAGAACACTGAGAAAATACCAAAAAGGACACAATATATGACTGTGGAATTTTTTGTATAAATGGGAAAGTAACTTCAGTTTGATAGAAACAGAACTGAAACTTATGTCTAGTTTTAGAAAAGAATATTCTCCCCTAACATACATCAGTGGTTTCTATAGAGTAGGAATCAGTATATACATTTTTGAGATAAACTGAATTGATTCATAGAATAATGTTATAATTTTCCTCGGCTGAGAATTTTATATTCTGAAGGTGTCCTTTGAAACAATCATTTAAAAAGTTTATATATAATTTGAAAATAAGATACTATAACCAAAAACTTTTCATACATTAGTGATTAAAACTCGAACAGTTAGAACTGATTCACATGCTTTATGGAAGAGTTAATAAATAACAGATTTGAACCAAAAAACAAAAGGAAAGAAAATGATCACAAGCAAAGAGGTGGCTTGTAATTAAGAAAATGACTGTATGTTTTCATCTGACCAATCTACATACTATACTAGTTACCCTGTCTACCTTCAAGTTAGTTCTTCAGGAAGCCAGAAATCAAAGGATTGGGCTTAATAAATTGCCAATGGCTCTCAATTTCATCATTTTCTTGTGTCTTTTGGGTGGGATATTTTAGATCATTTTTGAAATGATGAGGACTATCAGAGAAAGTTGAAAGTTGTAGAGGAATTATTAATATTACAGAAGAGTAAAAGGTTGTGAAATGGTTAGATGCAGCAAGAATTGTACTTTGTTGCTCGAGTTGCAAATCAAATTAAAACAAAACACTAAAATAATGACAGTTATAAATACAATATTAATGCATTCTATTTCCATAGACTTCTTTTTTTAAATTCATCTTCTATTTATTGATATAACAAGTCACTAGGAACTTAGTGGCTTAAAACAACACAAATTCATCACCTGAGAGCTCTGTTGGTCAGAAATCCAACACCAGTTTCCTTGAGGTAAGATCAAGGTGTCACAGGGAACTGTATTCAGTATCTTGTAGTAACCTCAGCAGGTGGATCACAGAGTCATTCTGGTGTCTTGCTAAATATTCTCTTCATTAATTTCCTTTGGCCACTTGTCAGATGGGCCAATACCAGAACATGGAGGTTAGAAGAAACCATTTCCAGAGACACCAAGTAGAAGTTGGTGAGGGTCTTCCAAAAATTTAATACAGTAGGAAACATATACAAATCTCAAAAAACATTATCCTAAATAAAAGAAGGCAGACCTAAAAGGCTACATATTTTATGATTCATTTATAGGAATTCCTTTAGAGATTGGTGGTTGTCTAGGTCAAGGGATGGTAATGAGTATTAATGGCAAATGAGCACAAGGGATATTTTTAGGAGTGATTTTAAAGTTCTAGAACTGGAATGTATTTATGGTTACAAAGTCATGTTTACTAAAAATTATTAGGCTGTATGCCCACAATCTGTGATTTTTGTGTACAAATTAATTATGCCTTAATAAAGTAAGTAAAATATAATTAGGGCCAGATCAAGTTGTAGTTTAACTAGCTGTACCTTAAAAACAGTCTGAAATGTATGAATTATTTTACTATCAAATCATAATCCTCTAAAGTATAGATATTTTCTGCACCCCTTGTTATCCTCGGGCTCAGTTCAATACCTGGTACACTACAGACCATTACAAAAATATAAAGGCATAAATCAAAGATATGGCAAGTTCAATTCCAGACCACAACAGTGAATTAAATATTCAAATAAGGCTAGTTTTTTGGTTTCCCAGTGCATATAAAAATTATGTTTATACTACACTGTAGTCTACTAAGTGTGAATAGTGTTATGCTTAAAAATCAATGTACATGCCTTTATTAAAAATACTTTATTGCTAAAAAATGCACACCATCATCTGAACCTTCAGGGTGTTAATCTTTTTGCTGGTGGAAAGTCTTCTCTTGGTGCTGATGGCTGCTGATTGATCAGGATGGTGGCTACTGAAGTTTGGAGCTGTTGTGTCAATTTCTTAAAATAAGACACAATGAAATTGGCCACACTGATTGACTATTCTTTTCACCTATGATTTCTCTGTAGCATGCAATGCTGTTTGATAGTATTTTACTCTCAGTAAAATTTCTTTCAAAATTGGAGTCAATCCTCTCAAATCCTACTGCTGGCTTATCATCTATGTTTATATAATATTCTAAATCCTTTGCTGTCATTTTAACAATCTTCACAGGATCTTCATCAGAAGTAGATTCCATCTCAAGAAAATGCTCCACTTCTAATTCTACTTTTCTTGCTATTTTCCACTAGATCTGCAGTTACTTCTGCCACTGAATTCTGAGTCATCCGTGAGAGCTGGAATCAATTTCTTCCAAATTTTTGTAATGTGGATATTCTGATCTCTTCTCATGAATCAAAAATGTCCTTAAAGGGATCCAGAATGGTGACTCGTTTCCAGAACATTTTCAATTGACTTTACCCAGATCTGAGGAATCACTATCTATGGCAGCTAATTACACCTTTATGAAATTTATTTGTTGAAGAATACGTTGGAAGTTAAAATTACTCCTTGATCTATGGGCTGGAGAATGGATGTAGTGATAGCATGCATAAAAAGAACATTAATCTCATTGCACATCTCCATCAGAGCTCTTGGGTGACTAAGATGCATTGTCAGTGAGCAGTAATATTTTGAAAGGAATCTTTTTTAGAGCAGTAGGTTTTGACAGTGGGCTTAAAATAGTAAACCATGTTGTAAACAGACGTGCAGACTTTGTTGTTCTATTTCTAGAGCACAGGCGAGAAGATTTAGGATAATTCTTAAGGGTACTAAAATTTTTCAAAAAATATTTTTATGAAAATACTCAGAAATATCCCTGTAATTATTTTTGTGAAATACAGCATATTATAGTTTAATGGAGTTAAATAAATAATTCTAAGTAGCCAATAAGACACTGGTATAAGTAAAATAAATGTGAATAGATGATAAAATTAATGTAGACATGCTTTTCATTCATTACTATATTATCTTACTCCATTCATTGTTCCAGATTTTGTAACTGACCATAGCCACACAGCTAAAAGCACATATATCCATGAAATCTATAATTTTCTTCTGAAACTTATGAAAATAGTGACAATATCTATAAAACTATATTTATATATTACTTTTATATATTGTTACATAGATTATACATTAGACTTAATTATACACTTAACACACATAACATGTTTCATATTATATATTATATTATAAAATATTTTTAAAACATAATTTTAAAGCCAAAGTTTTCTAAAAATGTAAAATAGGTTGCAATTAATTTTTATAGACAAAATTTTACCTTAAATTTTTTATCCAAATGTGTTACTTGAGAATTCCATTTCATCTGTAATGCCAATGCACTTAATAGGACTAAATGGAATATCAATAATATCAGGGATTATGTCTGTTTTATTTACAGTTTTATTTATTTTAAATGGTTCCTGGCACATTATAAGCTCTCAATAAATATTCTAAAGTGAATGAGTAAATAGTTCCATGTGCATTAAATGTATTTAATCTATGTGCTTAAGTACAACACACTTTTCTGATTAATCAGTCCAGAAACAAACTACCATTTTATATTTTGTATATATATATGTCTTATATGGCATGTAGCATATGTTACTTCAGACTCCAAAAATTAGATGTAGTTAGGATTTGTGTCACATGATCTTGTGAATATGTATATTTCCACATACATGTTAGGAATATGACAATTATTTAATAAAATAAAACAACATTTTCCAGTTTTATAGTTACATATCCGCATTTCATTATTTTTTTCTATTCTTAATTAAAATGTTGTCCCCAGTAAAAGCTTTTTATATTCAGCTGCTTTCATTAAGCTTATTTTGTTACTTAAGTGCATTTGGTCCCTTCAGTAAATTTAACCTGCATTTTTGTAGTCATGAAGGTCAATATTTATGACTTATACTATTCCAAAATGCTAACTTCTCCAAGTACACAGACTATGCTTCCTATCCTGGAAGGTGACAGTTTGCTTTGATACTTTATTAAATCTACTGTCAAAAATAGAAATGAGGAGATGACCCTGAGGAATAAAATCTGAGAATATTTTGTCATCTTTATTGACACTGAAAATTTTATGCATTTTTCTGACAAGAAATATTCACTATTTTTTAGTGATACACCATAAATTAGCTGATGGTTAGGAGTTCAAATCCTTGAACATTTATGATCATTTTCTCTCACTAACTTGCAACTAGGGAACTTGGCAGTGGGGGCAATTTTGTGAAATCCTGCCACACATATGGAAAATTATTATTGTTACTACCTTCTTTGTACATGCTTTGCAATATTTTTTAACTATGCCAGTGAACTTTAAATACTAAGATGTAATAAAAAACATAGAAGTGGCCAATGTTATTAAATATTTATATGTAAGTATAGTAAAGCTATACTTTTTTTTTTACCATTAATCCAAAAGCAATGCTAATTTTTAGAGAAGTAGAAATACAGTGGAATTAAAGGAAATTTTACCTGTTGCCCTGATATTGACTTGAATTTTTAAAATCAAAGCCCTTTCCAACATTTTATATAATAATTTGTATTAAATAGATAAAAGAAGGGCTGGCTCTTTATATAGCTAATTCTCAAAAACTTTTATTGCTTATACATTTTCTTAGGTGGCAGTAATGACAACTGCCCTTGGGCCTCTACTGTTGCCCTTCATTAACACCAACAAATGGGGTGATGTAGCTGTGTAGCCAGGGCCAGAAATGGGCAAAGCTTTCCTGTAATATAGGAAGAGTTTGGGGCTTTGTGGACCATGTTATCTGTTGCAGTTACTCCACTCCACTGTTATACTGTGAAAGCAGCCACAGACAATATGTAAATGAATGGGTATGGCTGTGTTCCAGTAGAGCTTTACAGAAACAGACTGCAGACTGAATTTGGCCAAGGGCTTTAATTTGCTACTGACAAGTGCCAGTATTGGTATCCTTTTTTTTGTTTCTTTTTTTGTTGGTTTTGGCTTTGTTAAAATATTTTCCATATTCTGTAAATTTAAGGTGTGCAATATGTTCATTTGATACATTTATATACGGTGACATGATTGCCTCTGTAGCTATAATTAGCACCTCTGTCACTTATGGAATGATCCTTCCTTTTTAGTGGTTGGAATCTTTAGGTTCTGTCTCTTAACAAATCTGATTATATTTTTTACACCCACATTCACAGATTCATCAGGTACTGAAGCTATAATATAGTTAAAAATTAACATCATAAAGAATCAGAAATCTTTCTAAGTAATATTTTGTACTTTATCCTGTAAATAAGAAAATGCTAATCATGAGACATATATCTGGTGTCTAATAAAAATATTAAAAGTAACTATAAATACATTGTTTGGCTTTATTAATTTTATACCTCATTTTTTTCTTTATTGGTTTGTTTCTTTGTTTTGGCACAATAATTTTATTGTACGCTGAATTTTGTATTTGTTCCTTAACTAACATACATAAAATTACTTTTAAAATATTATATTACTGAATTAGGCATTTTCTTAATAATCTTTAACAATGATACACTAAATATTGAATCATGCTTAGGACAGTATATCAAGATAGCAGAAATCTAGCCCAGCTCATTTGAAATCAAAGGGCATATAGTCTCACTATCACTTACTTATCATCAACAAACCAAATACTCTGAGAAATTTTCTGTAGGATAAATGACAGCTCTAATTGACTGATGAAAAGACAGTAGTGAAGAAAACTTCCTCCAAAGCACTAGCATAAAATGATTTATCAGATGGTAGGTTTAATATGGAATATTCAGAGATAAGATTATAGATTTAAGCTTTGTTAGGTAACATTTGGTATATTTGGGCCGTGTGAAAAAATCACATGCTATCACCTAAACTTCTGATCACAAGCAGTAATAGTAATTTATCACTATTGTAGTAAGGCAGTGTACGTGGATTTAATGGTTAGAAAA
Source organism: Camelus dromedarius (assembly GCF_036321535.1). Taxonomy (NCBI): domain Eukaryota; kingdom Metazoa; phylum Chordata; class Mammalia; order Artiodactyla; family Camelidae; genus Camelus; species Camelus dromedarius. Next base: position 77,307,154 of record NC_087439.1, read on the forward strand.
TTACCATAGGAGTAGGAAAAACTGGCAACTCTCAGAAGTGTAGTGTCTCCCAAATCCCACAACAAGATACTAGATCACAATAGCCAACCCAATAGTACATTCAGAACCTTTAGCAGAATCACCAAATGTTTGAGAATTCTGCTACTAAATGTCAGTGCAAACTCAAGAATCAACAGGGTGTGAAGACAGATAAGAGACTCTACAAATAGCAGAACTTATAGTTTCACTGAAACAATTAATAGATAATTTTAGAAGATTGTTAAATATGTCTGCTCTGTTGAGTGAGACAGCATTTAGAATTGTAACAAGAAGAGGTAACAAAGCAAGACCAAGGGCTAAATTGCAATAGAGCAAACTGAAATCCTTAGCCAAGAAATTCTTCTAAAATATTCCAGAGAGATATCAAACATAGCAAGTAGAAAATGAAATACAAATTCATGGAATATAAAGCTAAATATTTCGATATCTAATAGTAAATACAAAGGGAGAAAACCGACAAATAGACGAGAGAAATATCTGAACAAATAATGTAAGAAAGTTCTCAAATCTTAAGGATCCACTGAGAATTAGAAATACAGGATTAAAACTCAAAAACAAAAATTAAACAAATTAAAAATAAAAATGAGAAAAGAGGAAAATAAAACAAAGAAAATAAATATTGCAGTGAAATTTCTGCACATCAAATTTGATGAAAATGTTCGAAAGGGATCACAGATAAAACAGTTGCCTATAAAGGAATAAAAATCATATCAACAGTGTATTTCTCATCAGCTACATTGATAACGTAAGAGATCTGCTCTATACCAATTACTGAGAGAAAAATAAATTCAAATTAAAATACAATATTAAAATAATAATTAGTATCTATGAAGACATTATAAGCTTCTGAGGAGAAGTAGACTATATCCAGTTACTCTCTGAAAGCACAACTAAAGAATCTAATTTAAATTTAAAAACTGTTTAGAAAGTCACCTCTGTTTACAGACAAAACAGAGTATCAGGTACTAGATTTATCGTCCTACCTAGGATAATAGCCACAACCCAGAAATGTGACACAGTAATCCTGAGACACTTTACATTGGCAACAAAGGATTATTAATCATTGTAAGATGGGAAAATAAGTAAAAGGAAGCCCTGCAATTTCACCAGCTCATTGTCTTGATGCAGATTCCAGCCCATGTTGCAGGTAGGGGAAGGCCAAGACAGAGAACCCACCTTTGCTAGGGAGATGGAGCTGAGTGTCTGGTAGTACAAGGCAGCGAGAGTTCACAGAGTGAAATAACAGAGGGGAGAGCTTCACAAAGTACTTCAGCTAAGTACTAATCAGAGACTATTATGTGAGGAAATTACTCAAAACAAGGGAAGACCTCCAGTAAAAAAGTTAGTGTTTGTTACCAATACCCAGACTGGAAAAACTCCTAATTCATGAGGGATTTGATAGATTGCCTCAGTAAAATCTCACCTCATTTGTGGAGCATAATCACAACTACCCTTAGACTTGGCTGTGTTCTGGGCATAACAAGCAAGTCACATAGGTGAGTTCTAAAGGGATCAAAGGTACAGTTGACCCCTGAACAACACGGGTTTGAATTGTGCAAGTCCACTTATACATGGATTTTTTTCAATAAATATAAATAAATATAGTACTACACAATTTATAACTGGTTGAATCTAAGGATGTGGAACCTTGCATACAGAAGGCTGACTATAAAGTTACATGTGGATTTTTGACCAAGCAGGGGTCAGTGCCCCTACCCCTATGTTGTTCAAGGGTCAAGTGTAGCTTCATAAAGAAGAAAAGCTTAAGAATAGTTGTAGCTATACCAAAATATCTAGAACCCAACAAGGTAAACTCTCAATTTATGGCATTCAATCCAATAGTGTCAGGTATCCAAAGAAGCGTAAAAACACAACTTAAAATTAGGAGAATTTTCTATCAATTGAAACAGACTCAAATAGTGCCAATATTCAGAATTAGCAGAAAAGAACAGTAACATAGTTCTTTAATTGGTATTCTATATGTAAAATATTAGAGACAGAATATATTTTTAAAAAGAGACAAAGCAAACTGCTAGAAAAAAAAATTACAATTTCTGAGATGAAAAAATATCCTGTATGATATTAATGGTAGATAAGATATTGCAGAATAAAAAAAGTTAACGTGAAGACAAAGGATAGAAAATGTTCAAGTGAAGTACAGAGGGACAAACAGTAACATTATAAGAAAAGTACACCTGAGAGATATGTGAAAACATTAAATGGTCTACTATATACACATTATTACTTCTTAATGGAGAGGGGAGAGAGGAAGGAACAAAAATATTAGAGAAAAAAGTGTTTCCAAATTTGAATAAATATTACAAATCCACAGTTCCAAAAAGCCTAATGAACATTACACAAAAGAATTATGAAGAAAATCATGCCACAGGATTTCATAATCAAACTGATCAAAATTAGTGAAAAGAAGAAAAACTTAAAAAGAGCCAGATTTTTTAAAATAGGGGGATCAAAGATAAGGATAACAGCAAACCTTCATTAGAAATATGTTTCAAAATGAAGGAAATAAAGTTTTCTATAAAACAAATACTAATTTAATATAACCAGAATAACTTCTTAAGAAATGTTAAAGTCCTTCAGGCAAAAATAAAATGGTACTAGCTGGAAATATAGATCAAACAAAAAAAAAGAGGACCAGGAATCATTCCGACATAAAAAAATGTGACTTCTCTTATTATTTAAATATTGTTAAAACATAATATACTTTTAAACAAATAATATTATTTATCAGGTTTATTATACATGTGAAAATATAAGTATGACAAGAGCATAAAGATTTATGGGAAGAATAATAATAAGTTTCTTGTACTTTATATGAAGCACTATATTATCACTTGAGGATAGGCAGTGATAAGTTAAACATGTGTACTATGTACCAAAGTTGTCAAATATAATTACATATTATACTTTAATAGCTAATTGGTGATGAAATGGACTCATAAAGGTACTCAAGTAATCAAAAAAAGCCCCCCAATAAAAAGGAAAAAGTGAAAAAGAAGAGATAGTATCAGTAAAAAAGCATTTTGCAAGATGGTAGATTTAAACACAACTACATCAATAATCATACAAAATGTAAATGATGGTCTAAACAAGGCAATTAAAAGGCAGAGCTTATCAGACTGTACTAAAAGTCAAGATTCAAATGATGCTACCCCAAAGAAACTTATTTTTTAAATTATAGCATAAACAGGACATAAGTAAAAAGGATGTAAATATGCATACACCAATTAAATAAAGATGCTGAAGCTGTAATAATACCAGGCAGAGTGGAGGGTCATTTCATAACTTTGAGGTGCTTAATTCGTCAAGGGGACATTATAATCGTAAAAGTTTCGTATGTAAACAGAGCACTTTAAAATACATGAAGCAAGCACAGGGAACTATGTTCAATACCTTGTAATAACCTTTAACTGAAAAAATATGAAAACGAATATATGTATGTATATGCATGACTGGGACATTGTGCTTTACAACAGAGATTGACACATTGTAATTGACTGCACTTCAATTAAAAAATTTAAAAATAAATAAGATACATAAAACAAAATTGACATAACTATAAAAGGAATATACAACAGCAAAATTACGAGCAGAGCTTTTAACATCCACTTTCAACAACTGGTAGATGAGAGACTAAAAAGCAGTAAGCTATAATAGGGCTCATTCAAGTAATACATAGTATGTTTTCTGACTACTGTGTAAGTTAATTAAAAAAGACAGAAAGATACCAACAAAGTTAAAATATTGGAAACAAATAGCACACTTCTAAATAACTCATGGATCATGTAAGAAAGAAAAAGGGAAATCAGAAATTATTTTGAATTGAATGTAAATAAAAGAACAAACACAGCATACCAGAATTTGTAGGATATCACTAAAAGTTAGACTTGGAAATTATACCATTAAATTTTTTTTTGAAAAGAAAAATAAAATGTCTGAAATCAATAAACTCAGCTTCTACTGTAAGAACAAAAAAGAAGAGCTAAATAAACCCAAAATAAGCAGAAGAAAGAAAATGAGGATCACAGTGGAAAACCTTACAAGATAGTAAAACAGAATAAATCAATGAAATCAGAGCTGCTTTTTCCAAAGTAAGTAAAATTGATTAACCTCTAAACATAGTGTTTGATAAAAAAGAGAAAGGACACATTACCAATACCTAGACATATTTACTGGGAAATTATATTACAGCTTTAAGAAAAAAATATGAATTACGCTCAAAATATTTTAGAAAATAAGAGGACAGAATAGTTCCCAATGAGTTCTATCAGTTCTATAGAAATCCAAAAAAGAAATTTCAAGGGAAAAATACTAACCAATGATATCTCTTGTGTACATAAATGTAAAATTTCTTAACAAATTTTTGGTAAACAGAATCTAACAACATATTACATTGATAGTATAACATAGACAATGGAGTTAGTTTCAGGAATACAATCTTGGTATAACACAAAAAAATCAGTTAATGCTAAATTCTTCGTGATACCTACATTATTATCAAAAAGTGAAAAAATAAGAGAAATCTGAATAAAGTGTGTAGTGTAGGCAATTGTTTTATACCAAAGTAAAATTCTTAGTTTTCACAAATATACCATGGTTTTATAAGACATTAAAGTTAGGGAAAACTAGTGACTGGTGTGCCAGAGCTCTCTATACTGTCTTTGCAACTTTTCTATATTTTTAAAAATTCTACAATAGTTTATTTAAAATAAGTCAATGTAATTCACAATATTAACAGACTAGATGCGAAAAACCTTAATATTTCAGTTTTTTTAAGGTTTTCTACAAAATTGAAATTCCATTTCTGGTAAATACTGTTAGCAAACTTAGGATAGAAGTAAATTTCTCCAAGTTAATGCAGAGTCTATGAAAAAATTTTCCTCTTTCAACAAATAGTATTGCAACAACTTGACTTCCACATGCAAAAAATGAATATAGACACAGACCCTATACTTTTCACAAAAATTAACTCAAAATGAATCAAAGACCTAAACATAAAACACAAAATATAAAACTCCCAGAAGGTAATATCGGAGAAAATCTGGATGACACTGGGTTTGGCAGTGACATTTTAGATACAACACCAAAGGCACTATTCATGAAATAAGTAAATTGGACTTAAAATTAAGAATTTCTGTTCTGGAAAGATGATGTTTAAAAGTATGAGAAACAAGCCACAGACTGGGAGAAAATATTCCCAAAAGACATATCTGATAAAGGACTATCATTGAAAATATGCAAAGAACTCTTAAAATTCAACAATATAAAAGCAAACAATCCAGTTAAAAAATGGACCAAAAAGACCTCAGCAGACACTTCATCAAACATATACATATGGTAAATAAGGTATCTTATTTAAGATGGCTAAAAGATGCTCCACACTATATGTCACCAGGGAAATACAAATTAAAATAACAAGGAGACATTACTACATGGCTATTAGAATGTCACAAGTCTGGAACACACCACCAAATGTTGGTGAGGATGTGGAGCAACAGGAGCTCTCCTTTATTACTGATGGGAATGCAAAATGATACAGCTAATTTGAAAGAATTTGATAGTTTCTTATAAGACTAAATATATTCTTACCTTATATTTCAGCAACTGTGTTTGTTGGTATTTACTCAAAGAAGTTGAAAAATTATGCCCACACAAAAACCTGCTTTATTAATAACTGCTAAAACTTGGAAGCAATAAAGAAGTCCTTCAGTAGGTAAATGGATAAACTGTATTATATCCAGATAATGGAATATTATTCAGCACTAAAAATAAATGCACTATCAAGCTATGAAAAGACCTAAAAGAACCTTAAATGCATTTTGTTGAGTGAAAAAAGTCAATCTGAAAAGGCTACATACTGTATGACTCAACTATATGACATTCTGAAAGAAGCAAAACTATAGAAACATTAAAAAAAAAAAAAGTGGTTTCCAGGGGTTAGTAATGAGTCAGGGATAAATAAGAAGACAACAGAAGATTATCAGGGCAGTGAAACTACTCTATATCATACACTCATGGTAGATACATGTCATAAATTTGTCTAGATAGACTATACAAGACCAAGAATGAACCCTGATGTAAACCACAAGCTCTGGGTAATAATGATGTGTCAGAGTAGGTTCATCAAGTTTAAGAAATATACCAGCCAGGTGTGGGATCCTGATAACGGGGGGAGGCTATCCACATGTGGAGTCAGAGTATACATGGGAAATTTCTGTAACTTCTGCTCCATTTTTTTTGTGAATCTAAAACTGTTCTAAAAATAAAGCCTATTAAAAAAAAGAAACTCCCACTGGTATCATATCTAATGGTAAAAGACTGAATTCTTCTCTCAGAACTCAACAATTAGAAAAACATTGTAAAGATAGGTGGAACTCAAAACAGATACTTCACTAAAACAGACGTATGCAAGGCAATTAAGCTCATAAAGAGATGTCACCATTACTGATAATTACAGATTTACACCTTAAAACCACATTGTGAAACGCATTTATGAGAATGTCTAAAATTTAAAAAACTGGCCACAACAAGTGTTGGCCAGGATGTTGAACTCTCATACACTGTCAGCAGAAATATCACATAATACAAACACTTTGGAAAACGATCAGATATTTTCTTCACAATTTAAATATATGATCCAGTCATTCCATTCATTCACAGAGGAAGGAAAACAAATGCCCACACTAAATATCCTACATGCATATCCAGCACAACTTAATCTGTGATAGCCCAAAACTTGAAAGAACCCAAAATGTTTATCAACAGGTAAATTGATACACAAATTTTGGTACAGCAATAAAAAATGAACTACTAATATATGCAGTAATATGGATGCATCTCAAAATAATTATTCATAATTAAATCATTCCAAAACACTACAGAAAATAAATGTGTCTGAATTCAGACAGTTTAATAATACTTCTGAATCACTTGAGGCTATAAAAATACTTACACCATTTTTCTAATTAAGTGTAACCTACAATGATATATCTAAGAGAATTTAGAAGAATATACTAACTCTTATTTTTAATAAAGTAGTGATTTGTGCCTCAATATCTTTTATCTGTTAAGATATTCTTGCTAGAAGTCTTCTATGTCATACTTTCCTTGTATTAAGAACATAAGACCACATAAAAGTTCTTTATCGTATTTGTAATCTACTCTAAAAGAATTCATTCAACTTAGGCTCCAGGAGATTAGCTTTTTAAACCTGTGTTATAATGAAGGTAATACTGATTTTTTATTTCTTTTTCCCCCCTCCACAGAGCAGAATTCTACAATTGATCTTGGGATGCTAGATTTGGTGACATTCACAACTTAATTCAAATCATTACACTGGGTGCCATAATTAGGGAGATAATAGATACAACTTGAAATTTGCAACTTAATTGGTAGTGCCCAATGTTGGGCTGATTTAACTTGCTAGTGCTTTACTTTTCACTAATACAGTATAGATTTTCTTGGTGATAGAAAGATGACTCTCAACTGAATTGTGAAAAAAACAGAAGTCACTGCCGTATAGAAAAAGAGAGACTTTAAGCTTTTGGAACAGCATATATCTTTGACAAAACTTGGAATTCTGAAGCTGGTGGATATAAAAATATCAGCAAAATGTCTGAGCTTACTTTAGTTTTTGTAGTCTTTGCATCTCTGTTTTATATAGATTCTGATTACTAAATTTGGTAGTAGGATTTTGCCATGTATAATAAAAAAATTTTTTATCCATATATACTCCATAATTAAGTATGCTTAGACTCTATGCTAGTACTTTTATTAGGTTTTGTCTGTCAAAGATTTCAAATACCCAGTTTTCTATATTAATTTCCTTTCAGAAGCTGAAATAGCTGGATTTTCTTTTTTCTATCAAAATCCTACACATGAATACCATGAATACAGGATCAATATTATTAAGTACATGTCTGCAGGAACAGTTTTTACTTACAAATCCATTTACCAAATGTTTAAGGACAAAAGATGTAAGTAAGCATTTTCTGTAAACCAAAGACACTGTCTTTAATATGATTATGATTTATTAGAAAAAGTAACTGTGGTACAGTGGAGAGCAAGGACATTGTATAAAAATAAATAAAATTCATGAGAAGAAAAATTAATAAAATTATGAATGCAAATTATTGATTTAAGTAATTATTTTAATAATAATTATTATTTAAATAAATCATCCTTGTTTAGAGCTAATTATTTCTAAGTGGTGCTCTTCTTTTAAGCAAACAAATAAACCTATCATATAGTTCTTCAGAATACACACACACATATGTACTTCAATTTGTCTTTTAAGAGTGACATCAAAAAATTCTACTTTACATATTTTTATGTTTAATTCAAAATTGGAATACCAACAACTGATGATTCAATAGGAAATATAAAGTCTTGCTTCTAAGAATGAGGAATAGCAAAGAAGATACTATTATTGCTTAAAATAACCTTTTTTACATTATATTCAAATTATGCCATATTGAATTGGTTACATAGTCATATACATGTTATTTACAATTTGAATAACTGCAGTAGATACAATTCTATATCTTCACCAGATCACTCTCTGTCTCAGTGAAGCGTAAGTTTAAGACTACGTTTCCTAGTCATTCTTACAGTTCTAGTCAGTGGAACAATTAAAAGTTAGGTAATATACTTCCTGAACTGTCCATAAAAATCTCCCATGTGCAATTTTTTTTCTCTCTTTTTGTGGAAACTTTACTGACCACCAGTAAGTAACTGGAACGAGAATAGGAGGTGCCAGTATCTCTGAATCACTTCTTGTAGAAATCCTGCCTACAAGAAATACCTAAATTGGATTTGGCATGAACAAGAACTAAATTGTTCTTATGTTAATATTTAATACACTGTGATTTTCTTGTGGCTTATTACAGCAGAGGACATTTTTGCTCTGATTATTACAGCACTTATCCTAATAATTCTCTAGGTATCTTGAAGGAAATAAAAACTTTGCCTCTGCCCAGAAGCCTGCAATGGGACAGCTGCCTATGGAAATATTTTGATTTTGAAAATCATTTTTCATGGAGCCTTTTTAAATGATAATAAAAGAAACAAATAAGAACAGTTAATCTGTGTGTCCTGGCAGTGTAAAATCTACTTTCATATTGTATTTGAAGGAGGATTAATAAAAGGTTAAAAAACTATGGTAGACTTGAAAATACTAAAATATTATTATCCAGGAGAGAGATTAAAGTGCGAAAGGATACCCACGAAGTGTAGTAAACTCACAAGTTAAGGGATTTTTATTTATTTATTTGCTCTTAATTGAGATATCGACTGCCTTGGGGAAAACTTGGCTAATAAATTATGAGTTATTTTATCTACCTAATTGAAGAATAGAAAAGAGGCATGAGCCAATTAAAAAAAGAAAGAAAGAAAAGGTTGCACAGATTTTTAATAATCTGTTTTTATACAGAGTAATAATTAAGTATTTAGAAAATCCAAATCTATTTATTTTGACAGTGTGCCAAATAAGTGTCCGGATGATAAATAACATGAAATTAGAGTGCTATTTCTGATTCTTAAAACTACTTATAACTCAACTATCCGTCAGCTTTAGGGTGGCAGTTTCCCTGTTTTTCCCCTTTTTACGGATTTTAATGTTTACTTTGTATTAACTTCTATTTCTATCTATAGCAAAAATGTTTTTAAGGAGGTACGCAAAGAGAAAGAGCATGACCTGATAACTTTCTAGAGCATGTACTTGGTTTGAAGAAATTTTTAGAGAATAATCAATAAGTTAATCAGAGGGGAAAACAAACCAAATGTAAATATATTTCTTAAAAGTACTAAATGCCACTTTCAGTAAAACTTACAAAGTCAAATAATTCTAATAGTGATAAAAACTGAACACATATTAGATAATGTTACAATGTACAGTGTCAATAACCTTAGAAAAACAACAGCAAACTAGACTTGCACATTCCAAGTTAGAAAACCCAGGCTTCTGAATTGAATGATTATTTTCAAATATTCATTACTTCTAATTATAGACAAAAACCTATCATTTCTTTTTGCAAAAAGGAAGAGTGATTATCAAGCACGATTCCTAGGGAATATAATTTTCAGTTTACTCTGAACATCAGTTAATATTTACTGTACCACGACCCAGCTAAGAATAATGTATTTACTGTTACCGAAGTAGAACTTTTCATAAAGAAGCAAATATAATTCTTAACTTACTCTTGATTCAATTGATAGTTAATAATATATTTTTAAAGATAAAGTGGTTTTGGTTTTCCTTTATATCACCTCCTAGTCCTAAACCCCTTTCTGGAGCATCTACAGTAAATAAGTACACTTAAGTTGCAAATGTTGAATGCCAGATAGTAGACCTAGAAAGAAGCTATTACACAAGCATCTTCATTTACAACATAATAATATAATTTATATTATAATAATATGACATTTTTCAGAGCATTAAATCACAATGCTATAGGAAAGAACAAAACCATCTTCAAAAGGGGAAATCATGGATTGTGACAGTAAAAATTTTTTTTAATTATATAAATTTCACAAAGTTCTATCTGTGTACAAAAGTAAATACTATATATTTTTCACATAGATCCTGAATTCCAAATTGTTATAGAAAAATATTCAATGACAGCTGTAGTAAATGATAAAGTACACTTTATTCAGGACCATAGTACTAGGTAAAGGGACTACTACAACGGGAATTTACAGTGGGGGAGATTGGTTTCAACTCTCAAAACAACATGCGCCTGTGGGAATTTATAGCCAAGGAGGGGTTATAGTCAGTGGATGGAAAATTATTAAGAGGAAATATCAGGTATAAGGGTGATTCTGGCTAACCTAACAGGATTCTTACTGAAGGCACGCCAGGGTAATCAGATATCACCTGGGGGATGATGGAGGATGACAATCAGATGTTGAGGGTGATCAGGTATTCAAGGTTGGGGGGCTCTGGTTAAACTGAACTAGCAGGTTTCTTGCTAACACTGGACTTCACAAGAAAATGCACAGGTGGGCCTAGGAGGAGATTCAGTAGACTGACTAAAGTCAGGTCAAACAACAAATTTTTGTCAAAATGAAGAACTGTGTTTTAGCTTGATGTACAACTTTTTGATCTTTGACCTGTTGAAACCATAAAGCATTATATCAAATATAATTATAAGAAAGGTTAAAGGGTTTTGAAATTGGATTAGACTCATAGATACTTTAAGAACCACAACAATAACAAATAATATTTGCTAATGAATGATCTGAAAAAGTAATAGGAAAAAATACTGAAACAAATAAAAAAAGGAAGGCTAGAACCAGTGGAATCAAAGTATTGTCAGGGAGAATTATAAGATGGTTATGATATTTGGGATTTATATTCTGTGGTGACTAGCATGGGCATGGAGAGCAAAAATCACATTACAAGGGTAAATGGAAGTTAGAAACAGTAAACAATAATGAAGTAAGATGAGTCCTTGGAAAATAGAAATAATATACTTTTAGGATAGATTTGGGAGGCAGATGAGAAAAGAAAATGAAGATGGAAAACGTTTATTACTGTTTTAGCACAGTCAGTAGAGAAGGAAACAGAAACATGAACACAGAGTTTGAAAACCATGTTAGGAATGGTGGTATATAACACTAACTCTATGGAGTAATATTGGAAAATAAAAAACATGGATTATTATTTTTTTCTCTTAGATTTACAAAACTGATGCTATTTATAAATATAAAACTTTCTACCTCTCTAATAAAACCTGGCATAGTCTATAAAACCATGTAATACAAATATTTACAAAATTAGTCTATAGGGCTATCTGAAGGCAATTAGCTTACAATTAAGACAGGTAAAGGAGATAACAATCAAAATTTCACTTGAGGTATAATGATACAGGGTACTTTTAATCTTATAAGTTGCCCAGAAAGAAAAGTAGATATATGCTAGCACAGAGTTATTAGAATAATATTTTTAAGCCATACATGTTCAAGAAAGTGAAATTAAATGCACTGAAGAATTTATCATTATTTATTAATGGGTTGGCTTTACTGTCTAAATGTGTGTGAATAATATAAAACAGGGCTGCTTATTTAAATACTCCAAATAAATAATTTTTGTGTTTTATATAACCACATTTTAACTTTTGGCAATATTTCTGCAGCAATATTTCTTGGGCTTCAATATTGCATAGCCATAATTTTCCATGATATAGAAGGGTCAGTTACAATTTACAGAAAAACAACATCGCTTGTACTGCCAAGAGAATAACCAAATTTTCAAAATAAATAATGCATTTTCAAAATAAATGCACTTTTCTTAAGTATAAAAGATCTTCTAAATTCTGCTAGAATTTTATTAAATGTGTTTATTTAAACACAAACACTTGGATGCTGAAAACACTTCATTAATAAATCCATACATCCATAATTCAAAAGATTAAATCTAATTGATGTTGTTTTATTTTATACATGACTATATGACTATATGTTAGAATCAGAATAAGTAGTGCTTAAATGTACTGTGTGATGAAATATATTTTAATAAATGAGAGTTAATGTACAGAATAGTTTTCATTTATCTTAGAATGAAAGACAGCAATAAAGTAACACTGAAAAATAGTAACCCCTCTATTTCAAGGTACTGCAGTTTACTGAAATAGTAAAAATGTTTTACAGTTATTCCTGCACCCCATTTTCTTGCCAAATATAAACAGAAAAATATGTGTAAAATACATTTTATTTGTTATGTAACTTATTTTCTTTATAAATATACACAGAACATCTGCATTTATATCCCTATCTTTAAATAATGTTGCTGAGATGCAATCAGAAAATAGAGCAAGCTAAAGTGCAGTATAAGAAAGTAATACATGCAAAGAGGTAACATGTGAGAGCAAGACCCTAAAAAATGAGATAAGTTTGATGAAGTTAATCAAAATGCATTTTTAAAACAATGTACTTGTGAAGAATAGGTAAATTTAAGTCTTATAACTCTAGTGAAAGGAATAGCTGAAAACGTACACAATTCTTAAAATCTCAGAGATTCTAAAATTACTCTAATGGAGAATAACTTCCTGATAATAATGCCGAAAAAAATTCTCATTGCATGATTCCGTACAGAAGATACAATGTAAAGAATGAAACACATTTTAAAATGTCCACATATTTAACAGATAAAAGAAGAAACTTTACTGCTTCTTATTGGAGGTCCAGCTACTCTTTTACAGCACCAAAACAAATCCTTCGCCATGGATACAACTGTCCTTGAGACAAGAAGCAGCATATCTTCCACGTGCAGTTAATAGAATATTGAAGACAGGGGAAGTTACTTCTGAAATTTAGAACCATGAATACTGAACATACTGCGGCATTAACTCAGTTCTTGTCAAAGACGAACTGTCCCACACAACTTGTCAATAGTGCCTTGGTGGAGAAACTATATCTAAACCCTTCTTTAATCATTCATTAACCTATGGACTTTGAACAACTATTAACTATAATTTCCACATTTATAGATTCTTAAGTATTATGTCTACCTATTTTGCAGCAATCATGCCCCATTCACATTAACTAAATTATATAAAATATTTGGAATCTTATGAAACTATTTTCCATTGTAAGGTATAACCTAAAATTAAGTCGAATCATAATTAAGTAGGCTCTCTCAAATTTTTTCAAGTTATTCCTTACTGCCACAAATAAAATTTAAAGATAATTTTGAGAAATCCAGTGGAGCTTAATCAATAGTAATTTTTAAAGTTGTATTATCTTATAATAAACATAAGATCTACCAGTTTTCCTCCTGTATATCTTAAAATCATAACAAAGAATGATTTATTTTAAATAGTGACTGGTTCTTGGTTTAAAATGCTATCAAGCTAATAATAGTTTATTTTGTATCTCATCTCTAGTCAGGAAACTAAGAAAGACAAGAAAGATAAACAAACAAACAAATCTTGAAAAAGCATGTGAAATAAAAACTTTTGACAAGAATGCAAGACTATGGGAAGAATTTCTAGTAATTATAAAAACTTTATTGTTGAACTAAAAGTCTAAATGAAGATTCAAAGAAGATGTCTGCCTTTGCATCATAGATGTCAAGATAAATTAACTTCTGAGATAACTAAGGTCCTCTTACTCTAATTTTCATAATCAATTCTAAACATAATGTTAATCACTCTGTGCACAAACTTCCCAGAGTAATACTGTGCCTTGCTCAGGTGACCATGACGCCTATCCTTAGCCTAAGACAGCGAGCAACTGTGCCATTTAGATTTAGTAATAAAGGTGTGCTTATTTAGTGCAAGTAACAGATAGGAAGGGAGGAACAGAAATACAGTAAAAGCAAGGATTTTTAATACCTCACTTTCAACAATGAATATATTATCCAGACAAAAATTCAATAAGGAAATAATGGACATAAGCTACAACTTATACCATATGAGTCTAAAAGACATATATAGAACACTGTATCCAATAGCAGTAGAATATACATTCCTCTCAAGTAAATATGGAACAATCTCAGGATAAATCATATGTTAGGTCACAAAACAAGTCTAAGTAAACTTAAGAAGACTGAAATAGTATCAGTCATCTTTTAAAAAGGCAATGGTATGAAACTAGAAGTCAATTAGAAGAAAACTGGAAAATTCACAAAAAGGTGAAGATTAAAACGACCTGCTCCTGAACAACCAACACTTCTTCAAAGAGGAAATAAAAAAATAAATAAATATCTTAAGACAATAGAAATGAAAACACATACCAAAATCATGAGATGCAGCAAAAGCTGTTCAAAAGGGAGGTTTATAGTGATAAACATCCATATTAAGAAAAAAAGAAAAATCTGAAATAAACAATCTAATTTTATACCTAAAGAGACTAGGAAAAGAAGAACAAAGCTCACAGTTAGTAGAAGAAAGTAAATAAAGATTGGAGCAGAAAAAAAAATGAAATAGAGACTAAAAAGATAATAGAAAAGATCAATGAAACTAAAAGCTATTTTTAACAGATAAAACTGACAACCCATTAGCTAAGACTTACCAAGAAAAAAGAGAAAAGATTCAAATATGTAAAATGAGAAAGAAACAGAAGACATTAAAATCTATGCCATAGAAATACTAAGTATTATGGGAAACTATCATGAACGAGCATATAACTCAAACTTAGATAATCTAGTAGAAATGGGTAAATTCCTAGATATATACAACCTACCAAGACTGAATCATGAATAAATAGAAAACCTGAACAGATCAATAATGAATAAAATGATTGAATCATTAATCAAACTCTTCTCCCAAAAAGAAAAGTCCAGGACTAGATGCCCTCTCTGGTAAATTCAACCAAATATTTAAAGAATTAATATGAATCCTCCTCAAATTCTTCCAAAAACTGAAGAGGTAGTAATACTTCCAAGCTCATTTTTATTAAGCCAACATTATCTTGATACAAAAGCTAGACAAGGACATTGGAAGAAAAGAAAATCACAGACAAATTTCCCTCATAAACATAAATATAAAAATCCTTGACAAGTAACTAGCAAACTGCATTCAATAGCATATTGAATCATTCCTCATAATCAAGTGAGATTTATCCCTGGGATGCAAGGATAGTTCAATACATGCAAATCAATAAAATTGATACACCAAATTAATAAAATGATTAAAAATCACGATTATCTGTAACAGATGCAGAAAAAGTATTAGATAAAATTTAACACCCTTTCATGTTAAAACTCAACCACATGTGTATAGAAGAAATGTACCTTAACACAATAAAGTGTATATATAGGGCATATACAACAAGGCATACTTAACATCAAACTCAAGGGTTGAAAAGCTGAAAGCTTTTCTTTTGAGATCAGGAATAAGATAAGGATGTACATTCCCATCATTTTTGTTCAACACAGCCCTGACACTCCTAAGCAGAGCAACTGGAAAGAACTGAAATAAAAGGCATTCAAATCACAAAGAAACAAGTGTCTCTGTTTGCAGATGACATTTGAGGTTATATGTAGTATATAATCACTAAAATTATCCAAAAACCCATCAAAGAGAATAAACAGAGTTTTGTTTACATAGTAGAATTCTATGTTACAATGTAAATGAACAATGAACAACTGCAGAACAACAAGGAAGAATCTCACTTATATAAAATACAGGGAAGAAGTCAGCCACAAAGATATATCCTATAGAAAAGATACATATACTATAGAAAGATATATACTATAGAATTACATAAGGATAAAATTTAAAAAAGAAACTTAAAAAAGGATAACACTAATCTTTAGTGATAGGAGTAAGAACGTAGTTCCTTATCAGGGACAAACTAACTAGAATGATCATGAAAAACTTTTTTTGGGTGATGAATATATCTCATATCATTCAAGAGGCAGATAGTAAATATATCAAGTCAAGGCTCAATTTTAGAAAATCAGCAAACATTAGGCCAGATGCCAACTTTAGAAGCCAGATACAAATTTGGATCCATCTTACAATTTCAAGTTTGTTTTATTAATGTTTCCTTAATTTTTTTCGTATTTTCACCTTTATATTAAAGTGTTTCATTTTTGAAATCTTACTACAAACACATCATCCAATCATTCACATTGTCCATATCAGAAGTTGACCTTTTCACTTCTGAAGTAAACCAACTGTTCATGTCTGCCATGGTCTAGAATCTCTAGGACAACACAGAATACCACTGTTTTCGCAGAGACCCTTGTGTCTTTCTTGCACTTTGTAGGAATGATTTTTATATTTCACCTACAATTGTGATGTTTCCTGGATATTTATTTCAAAAAATCAAATACACAAAAATGTTTTAAAATTGTTAATGTCTACTTTTGTTCAGTCATCTAAACTAGAGAATAAGAGCCTGACCCTTAAGTAAAAAAAGTATTTGTGTCTGGATTTTCCCAATACTTTTATATGTGAGTGAAAGAGAGGGTAAAGTTGGTCTTAAGTGACTACATGTCTCATCAAGAAGAAAAAGTTACAGAATTGAACTTTAACTTCAAATAGATTCAAAAGGAAAAAGATAATGTGTGAATCAACAAATATACTCCAAAGACCCACATTATTCATGCAAATTGCCAAAAATTGCTAAATTTAGAGTTTAAATGGAATCAGTTGACATCAAGTCCATTTAATTGCCATGAAAATTGAGGTCTGAGTGCCTTATGTGATTTTCATCGTGTGTGTGTGTATAAAATTATTCCTAAATTGTCATTTGTGTATATGCATGTTTTTCTAATAAATGCTATTTTACATGAAGACATTTCTTGAAGCATCCATTTTCTAGGTCTGTAAAGATTTGATTGTCAACCTTATATCTAATAAGAAATTAGCCCAGTCTTATGACAATTACTGCCATGACTATAAGCAGTCTCCTTAAATAAGAAAAAAAAATCCAAAAATTTCCCTTAGAAATTCAGTCTCTATTTCTAAAGATAAATATTTTTGATATTACATAACTTAAGTGTTTTATATACTTAAGCTTCACCACTTTCCATTGGACAAAAGTGATCATAAATATGTAATATATGCTTTAAATACCTAAAACAAGTATTTCGTCAATGAGGATAACCATTCCTGTCATTTTTATAAAGAACAAATGAGATAATAGAAATAATCATGGAGATTTATGTGTAAAAGTAATGTATACAATCATTTAGTGCTTTCTCTTTACATGTATTAAATTTGAGGTATAAATATATTAAATATGCTAATAATTACCACAGCTATTTATGTTTGAAAATTAAGACTAGAAAATTAGCTTCTTGAGATTAAAAACAGTATTTTCCCTTTTCATCACATTGCCAGTGAATATGTATATTATACTGGAAAGAAATGGTGTTTTGAAATATCCGATGCCTACTAAACCAGAAAAATCTGGGGCCAATTTCAACACATTCCCCTACAAACTATGTGATACTGATATATTAACTGACTTTGAATGACTTGTGTACCTGTGCTTTAAAATACATATAATGATAATGAATTACTAAGGTTGTTACAATACTTAATTAAGCCAAAATCTATAAGGGCCAAACAAAAGTGTGGGCATTCAACAAATTTGTTTGTCTTCTATTTATGTTACTATGGCATTTTGTTACATGGTATTCTCTACCTTCTCCCCACTTTTTCCATATTCTAAAAGGTTAGGTCACAGTGATATTTATCTATATTTCTTTTTCTAATTTGTCCTGTGTTATTTAGTTTACACATATATTGCAAGAATGAAACTTAAATGAAATTAAATTCACCTTAAATAATATTTTGATTTTTTGTTCTATTCAGATTTTTATTCACTGTATTATGCTTAGAAACTCTCTACTGAGTTAAATGGACTGGAAAATATTAAAATCAGGACAAATGCTAATAACTTTGCTCAGTGAAAACAAATAAGGTTAACCTTTGCTCAGATCAAATATACAACCGATATACACAAGGGTCTTGAAACAGATCCCACTGGTAAGGTCAAGCTAAATGTCTTCTTTCTATCTCACTAATATATATATCTATATATTATTTATGAAAATAATATATTATCTGCATGTAATTATTTAATTACAGTTTCTTCAGAAACTACTCATATTTGGAAACTATTTTTTAGTTTTCAACCAGGGAAGAGTGCAAAAATTCCTGGATTAATAAGAAAACTGTCAATAGGAATACATCCCTATTATCTGTATTCAATTAATTTGAGTATAATCAGGAATTTAGTCTAAATGACATACAGAAAAACAAAGAGAAACAGTTATACACTTCTTTTACTGGAAAATTCTATTAGAAATTTTTTCTCTCATATAACTGTTGCTTATTATATTCATCCAATTTGAAATTTGTATCCAATATGAATACTTGATTTGAACAGCTTGGAAACAAAGAAAATCTGATTTTAGGGAAAGTGTGAAAGTTTGTCATATTATATACGAGCAGCTACCAACTAATTTCATTAGTTAAGAGACTAAACTACTAGTTATACATTACATAATATTTTCAAATGCCAAACTCATCCCTATATGAACTTCAGCAAATATAAAAAAATCAGCAAATGTATTAAATTACCAAATAATTATGTTTTAATACTGTGTTAATATTTAATCATATAAACTTGGCAATTTCATAAGTTCTTTTTTATTTTAGTCCTGTAAAATAAAACATAATTTTATGAGGGCAAGTCTCTGAAAATAGCCCTCAGTGAATCCTGTGTTGATAAATGTTTTAATGACTGGTTTCCCAAAATAATTTTAAAAATTTAAAATCCTTAATTTGTGATGTTTGCTAACTTCTGTGGTGTGTTTCATATGAAGTCACAGAACACAGGATTAGGAAGACATATGCATAATAACATTCTAAAAACTTGTGTGTGTTTGTTTTCAGTAAACAGTGTTTGCTAGTGGATGCATTTCATATAACATGTAATTTTACTGGGTTGAAGTGAGTAGCATGCTACTGATCCAGCACTCATTGGCTACATAAATTGATCTTCACTTTTCAGTAAATAAGAGAATTATGAAGGCCTTTCCACAATTGTATTTACATAGTTAATGAGATTTTAAATGAGTTTCATTGCCAATAATCTCTAGAGGAGCAATACTTTAATGTGTCACTTTAAATAAAGCTTTTTCAGAAACAGTTATGCACTATGTTACATAGTAATCATGTTTTTAAATTAATATTAATACTTAATTATAGTTTTTAAATTATAGCAGCAGCAAACACAAGCTACGAGGCATTAGAGATTCATGATTAGATGACTGATTACATTGACTACATTGGAGAACTGTGATTATATGCTACTTTTCACCTATTTTAATATCTTGTCAGTTTCTTTAATTCTAGGGTTCTAACCAAAGAATTTGTATTGTGTTCCCTTTGAATCCTTAAAAATATTAATATAACTTCAAATTCTTGAATCAGAGAAGCAATTCTAGAATACTATGTTTAATATTCCCATATTTAATCAATTATAATCTTATTTCCTTGACGCTATTTTTGATTCCCAAATTGTATCATCCATTGGTTATACAGGAACACAGAAGCCTCTCTAAGTATTAAAAGTAACAAAGGTTTCACATATGTATTAAGATCCAAGACTTGGTAGAGCTGTAGGATCAAAAGTTAGGAAATTTAACACTGAAAATCCCAGTTTGAAACACTGAAGCAGAAACTTCTCAAAAGACAGAAAGTTGCTGCATTTAAAATTTTTTTTTTGTTTTGAAATAAGTTTAGACTTACAGAAGAGTTGCAAAAATAATGAAAATTGTACAAGGTTCTTTCACCCAGCTTCCACAAATGTTAACATCTTATATAACCACTGTATAATTATTAAAACAAGGAAATTAGCGCACATAATACTATTAAATAAACTACAGATTTTATTCAAATTCTATCTGTTTCCTTACTAATGTTTTTGCTTGTCTGTTTTCTGGTCCAGAGTCCAACGCATGATTTCACATCAAACTAACATTGTCATGTCTCCTCAGTGTTCCCTATTCTTTATATTCCTTCCATTTTTGTTTGTTTTGTTTTGTTTTAGAGACACTGCGAATTTTACAGAGCATTGGCAGAATGTCCTTAAATTTATGTTTGCCTGATATTTACTCATGACTATAGTGAGGTTATGCCACAAGAAACATCATAGTCTTCTCAGTGTATCATACCAGAGGGTATATGATGTTGATGTGTGTAATTACTGGCAAGGTTAATTTATTGCTACAATTCTAAAGCAACTTTGAGAAGCATCCAGAAACTGCCTTAGCTGGCTCCAGTGAAATGACTGACTCTGAGGAGGTCATCAGAAAGCTACTGTTAATTTTACGTCTGCTACATCTACCCTGCATATGCCTCTAAAAATTAATGGCAATTCTCCTTTTTTGCCTTTCAAAACTTGTACAGATTATTTTCATTGGAATTTTACCCCAAAATCTTGCATGCAAGGAAATTTTGATAAATATAGCTCTGTATTGTCTTATGCAATATAGAGAGAATCTATAATAGGTATGATAGTATCCATTTTTGCCAACAGACATCAGAATTAAATCCTACTTATGTGTTCACCCCTATTTACTAGGAATTTTAAAAGGAATATTTTGAGTTTAAATGATAAGAAAGTAAATTTTTTTTACAGTAACAACACATTTTTACATTCATATTCTTTTTGTGAAGGAATGTGCAATTTAGAGAGCATGTTTTCTATTTATTATCTTTACTGAACTATTAAAACACCCTGAAATTTAGGCAATGAAGGAATGTTTCCCCTATTTTATCAATGAGGAGGATATAGGTTATTGTTTACATCACATATCTAGTAAGTGAGGTAACCTGAAGCTCTAGAATTAATCTAGTACCAATCTAGTACTTTTTACACTCTATTATACTTTCTCTACCTAAATCTTGTGAGGCAGTAACAATTACTTTAGAAAAAGCCATGGTAGACTATCTCATTTCTCTTTCTCACCAAAAAGGAAGCATTGTAAAAATAACTATGTTAGGAATTAATATATTTTTAGAGGCTCTAAACCTTACTAAAACAAAAGGATATTGAAACTGAAAATCACAAGCCCGTAAAGGAGATAAATTGGTTAATTTTTCACGTTGCTTAATAAAAGATACCTATAAGAACCTATACCCTTCTATATTTAAGTAAAATACATCAATATACATATATATGAATTTGTATATATATGTATAAACATATATAATATAGTTATTCAAGAAAACCTTAGTTCTATACAATGGTCATGCAATGAGAGAGAGAAAAATAAAATTTAGTAATAAGATTAAAAGCAATAGTAGAATGGAAAGAAAAATGATGTAGAGATAAGAACAAAGGAAATGCAAAGGACAAAAGCAGGAAAGATATAGAGCTCACTAAACAAATCAAAGACAGACATTAAAATACAATATACTTAGGTTCTAAAGATGAGCTAATTTTTATAACAATCTGAAATAAATCTGCAATCTGAAATTGGAAGCACTCTGAGCTTCCAACTGTCATTACTCTTTGTTTTCCCACCACTAAATTAATGGTTTAACTGGTGCTGCTGTTTTCCTTTTGCTCATCTGAATGGGTTAATGGTAGGCTCAGTGCAATGAAAACTGCTCTCAAGTCTACAGCAACTGTCAAAAAAACACATTCCTTGTGGAAGGGTTGAAATCAAACAAACCCCAGATAAATTTCCACTATATGTTTGTTGACTAAAGCAGATAAGCAAATGTCATTTGTTAAAATAATCTCTAAAGCTACAACATAGCCTCACTAAAATTTAGATTTTCTGGTCTTTTATTTATATGTATACATTTGCAGGGGAAACAAAAGGAAGAATATTGTGTGGTTAAATATTTTATTTAATCATTTTAAAACACTAAATTTTAAGTACATATGAATTGTCTTCACTAGATTAATTTGACCTCATTCACTGTTTTAGAAGACTTGCTTCTTACTTCACTTTGAGTGATAGGTACTATCAAATTATTTTACACTACTGAAGATAGGAATTGTGTGTTCTTCAGTTGATCAGAAATTTCCCTTTCAAGCATGCAATAATTCCTCAGAAGAAGTTGTTGACCCATAGTAATTATATACTGTGAAGTACATAATTTTGAAGAAATGGATTAAGATATATAAATTATGCATATGAAATATATTTAAGTTAAAACATAAAAATAAAGCTGTACAATCATAAAGAAATAAACTCACTGCAAAAATAATCACATTATTAATCCCTTACTCTTTCTAGTTGCAATATTTCATCTATTGCGGGACTGATTATTATATATTACATTTTATGTTAAGACTATAATTGCTAATATATTTTGTTTTTAATGAAAGCAGATAGCAGCATGTTTTTTATACGTGTTGTTAACATCTAGTGACATGTTTCCACGCAAATTACTTAAGTATTTTTGAGTTTGAATACACATATCAATGCATTTTTACATGTATTAAATAATATGTAAATTAAAGATGCTATCATGAACATAAGGATACTACATGCATTACATGAATTACTGCTGGTAAATATTGATAAACTTTTTTTATGTCATCCAGAAAATACTACCAGATATGTTATAATAATAACTAAAAATGACAGAAAAATCTCTAAACTAAAAGTCTCATAGAATATCCAAACACTTACAAAAAATGGCTTATGAAAACAAGATCCTGAAAGGAAGAATAAATGAGGATAAGAAATTAATGAGAACTAATGATTAGAAAGTTAGTATCTAAAATAAGATGAGTCACTAGAACATATTATATTTTGTTTTATATGGCTATTCATATACTGAATTAAATTTCCTTTTCACATTGAATTACTCCAATGATGTGTGCAAAAGACACATAGTATGGCAAATGTTTATTATACTTACTAGATATCATTGGTATTAGTCAGTTTCCAATGAATATTTTTAATAAACTTTATCTAATTAACTAGACATTAGTTTAATGTTAAACTGACATGTATCTATTGTAGCTCCATTTATAATTCAATTATTCTTAAATTTTAAAATGTAGGAATATTCTATATTTTCAAAAATATTTTAGACAACTCTCATTTTATGAGAAAATGTATAGAAAAATCCCAATGAACAATGACTGCACAGAATTAAGGCAAGTCAGTTACCTAATTTTTCAGGCAGTTAGAGTTACTGGCATATTGTTCTCAACAGGTTTTTACAGCTTTTAATATACCAAGAACTTTGGAACTCATGTTTGTGTCAGAAGCATTTTCTGTTACCAACCTTTATTTTCATAGGTTTACCCCTACAGAGGAATTAACAATATAAAATTTAACAGGTATCTTATCTAATATCCTGATTTTGAAAGTTAATATAAATCTCCATAATTTTCTGCAGTAATTCAGGTCATTTTTCAGATAATGTTTGGTCAAGGGCCATTGCATAACTTCTCATTTAATAAATTTTTGTCTTCAGAGTGAATATTCTTACTGGAAAATTGGAATCAATTAGCAAAGACACATTCAGAGTGGAAACAACTGATGAGCATTTCTAAATTTTCTATCACATTTCTTATTTTAAAAATTAGAATAGACACAGAAAATAAATTTATTAAAGAATATTAAGTATCCTTCCTCAAGGCCATAGAGGCCCTAAAGCTCTCTGGAAGGGTACCCAAGCACCCCTCATGGGCTGCACTAATGATACAACTTGGCAGAGGACATCAGAACCCTTCCAGTGCTACACCAGAATAAATATGCATTTCTGTTCTGGCACAGGGACTGATGCCCCTTCATGCAGCTTTCTTCTCACCTTGTTCCTTCCTGAAACAAAATTTCACATAAATGTGTCTGATTGGCTAAACTTGCACTTCTTAGATGTAGGTAGTCTGGAAAAAAGACTTTTCTGGTTTCTACATTTTAACTGTAAAACTCAAAACACCAGGAAGGAATTGAAGGAGGTTTAGTGACTTCAAATGTTCCACATCCCCTGCAATAAATAACCTCAACTCTGAGGTAGATATAAAGTGGTAACGGAGCAGGGGAGGATGACGGGTGTGTGTGTGGCTTGTGATGTGGTTACATCAGGTACTAACAGCAAGTGTCTCTTGGAGTAACTAGTAATTTGGGGGTGATTCTGAAAGAATCTTAAAGATACCAACTATTTACTTCTCCCCTAGCAAGTTTCAAGAGAAATGCTGGCATTTAGCAGAAAAAAAGAAGATAAAAAAGATGAATGGCCAGGCATAGTGATCTGACATTTCAAAGTGTGCAGAGGGTTACAGGAAGTTGTCAGTCTCTCACAGGTATGATAGAATACAAACACTGGAGTTATTAAATGTTTCAATGTGTTGATTCTAAAGCCCCAGGAGCTAAAGAAGTAACTAATATTATATTATTTGGAAATTTCAATATTTGTTTTAAGATTAAAATCAGTATTAAATATCATTGTTTTCATATTAATCATATTAAGCAATATTAATGTAAATAAGATAGCCATTAATATTCTTTCATAGGTCAAATCTATCATGTATAATTAATTACTATCACATAGGACATTTTCTAACTTATTGATGGTTTTCTACATCCTCTCTTTTCTTGTGATTTCAGGTTTATTTAAAGTTCTGTTCATCTTGCTCCTTGAATCTATTCCTAACAAAATCTATCTCCAAAAGTGGGTATCTCTTCTTATTTCCACTTCAAGGTGGAAAACCTTTCTAACCTCTATTACTAGTCTCCAATTTCTGATTATGCAGCTCAGCCCTCCCTAGATGTGTAGTTCACTACATCACATGAGAAGACGGCTCCTTTGTGTTTACTAATCATGAAATTATTCTAGGTGATGTCTTCTTGGCTGTTTACATTCTTGAACACTCAGATACCTCTTTTAGGTACTAATCTTTTAGAGAAAAATGGCAATGTATAATGACTTATACATAATTAAATCAAGCCAGTTACCTAATTTTTCAGGCAATTAGAGTACCTAATACATTTGTTCCTAACCTGATTCTTACAGCCATTCATGTATTAAGTATTTTGGGACTTGAATGGCTTCATAAAACTTTATTCAAAAAGTGAAGTATCTTTGTCTTTGATGTGTAACTAATGTGTCTGAAAGGCACTTCTAAAAACGATCTTTAACCAAACTAGGGAACCTGATTTTTCTTAGCAGAAAAACAATGGCATGTATGAGTTTCAAGGGGTGGTTAAATGTGACTTGGAGGCAGAGTGGTTCCAAAGTCTTTGATTTATTTAAATAATTGAAAATAAGAAGACTATATTGATTCACATGCAAATAATAAAGTAGATCACCTCAACCCTTTAAAAACAGCATGTTCTTACAAATGGCCAATAGGCACATGAAAAAATGCTCAATATCGCTAATTATCAGAGAAATGCAAATCAAAACTACAGTGAGGTATCACTTCACACCAGTCAGAAGGGCCATCATTCAAAAGTCCAAAAACAATAAATGCAGGAGAGAGTGTGAAGAAAAGGGAATCCTCCTATACTGCTGGTGGGAATGTAGTTTGATGCAGAAGTTATGGAAAACAGTACGGAGATTCCTCAAAAAACTAAAAATAGACTCATCATATGATCCAGCAATCCCATTCCTGGCCATGTATCTGGCGGGAACTCTAACTGAGAAAGATATATGCACCCCAATGTTCATAGCTGTACTATTACTATATATACAATAGCCAATACATGGAAACAACCTAAATGTCCTTCAACAGATGACTAGATAAAGAAGTTGTGGTATGTTTATACAAGGGAATACTACTCAGCCAAAAAAAGAATAAAATAATGCCATTTACAACAACATGGATGGACCTAGAGATCGTCATTCTAAGTAAATAAGCCAGAAAAAGAAATGGTATCACTCATATGTGGAATCTAAAAGAAAAACAAAGGACAGTAATGAATTCATCTACAAAACAGAAACAGGCTAGCAGACATAGTAAACAATCTTATGGTTATCAGCAGAAAGAGGGTGGGAAGGAGAAATTCGGGAGTTTGAGATTTGCAAATGTTAGCCACTGTATATAAAAAGATTAAAAAATAATTTCTTCTGTATAGCACAGGGAAATATAGTCAATATCTTGTAATAACCTTTAATGAAAAAGAATATGAAAATGAATATATGTATGTATATGCATGACTAGGACATTGGGACATTGTGCTGCACACCAGAAATTGACACCTTGTAACTGACTGTACTTCAATAAAAAAAAAAAAGAATGCATTGATGAAGCAATAAACTTAATAATGTTATTAAATATTGGGGAAAAACAGTATATCTTTTCACATGGTCTCTTAAGGAGCTGGTGAAGGGGACACTGTACCTAAAATACACAAGGGATCCTAAAAATGCTCATTACTTAGTACTCCAACAAAACACCTTTCCTACAACAGCTGCTCAGCTTAATTTTCCCTGTTCTTTCATTTTCTAATTACTCTCTCCTACTCTCCCACATTTATTCTCTTTAATTCCTTAATATTCCTCAGAGCTTTCTCCTTGGATTAATGTGCAGACATAAAATTTTTTGATTTTGCTTTTTGGGTTTTTTTTTTCCCATATTCACCTCTCTGTGTCTCACTGAAAGCAGAATGAAATCATAGACAGAAGAAGGGGATTTTAAATACACATATACTTGCATACACATACATACTGGATAGAACTGCATACTGCCTGCTACATACATGAATTAAGAATTAAGCCACTGGTGTTCATCATTCTACTTTATGTATTTAATCCATCAAATATGTATATTATTCACATTCACATATTTACAATTTAGTTTTATAATCAACATGGTATATCACATTTTTAACCTAATATCATAGATTATGAAGTTTATATGGATTCATGTTGCTTGTTAACAGTTCTTATTTTCAAATTTGAATATTCCCACTGACTTGAAATAGAAGTTTTCAAACTTGAAAAATTATTTGAAGCCAATTATTTAAGAACTATTTAACTAAGTTAAAGTTGAGAGAAATTGCTCAAAATATTTTATTTTTGTAAAAAGAAAAAATAGTTAATTGTTTAAGCCTGAGCAAACTAACACATAGATAATGTATGCAATCCTCCAATCTAGAAATATTCTGTAAATAGAACTGACATGATCTTGGGAAGATTACTTTTAAAATCAACTGTAAACTTAATGCTACTTATTTGGTAAACTATTATGCCTTTATTTGGGAGGAATCAGGCAGTCTATATGGCATCTTATCAGCCTATGATCCATATATAAATATCTTCTAGGCTGCAATTATATAACTGAATATTTCCTTCTAATTTATAGATGAAAAATCAATAAACTAGGTCAAGATATGTTTTTAAACAGTCTCTATAAAATGTGTTAATGTCTTACCAGGAGAACATAATCACTGACCAGTCTCCATCTGCAGTAATATAATAACTGAGGTAAAAATGGCAAAGCTGAGAAAAAGTTATATATATAATTTAAATACATTTTGTGTTTATGGATACATATACAGCATAAAGACCACTAATAAGGTTATTTCTGTCATTATTCAATGTTCATCCATTCATCCCTTAAATATATTTATGGAGTATCTATGGAATTGGACATACCAAGACAAAGAAAGCTGTCTGTGATTTCAAAAAGTACAGATTCTACTGAATTAATATCCAAACACATGGAAGGAGTATAGACAGGGCAATCATGTGAGTGCACATATGAAGCCTCAAACCCAGGGTGGTAAATTAGCAGTGAGGAAACAAAGAACAGTTAATCAGTTGTTCAATAGGAGAATTTAAGGAAACATTTTGGATAAACAAAGTAATTTGTGCAAAGCAGTTGAGGTTAGAGGGAACACTACACTTATTTACCAGAATTTGGCAGGGCAGGGCAAAGAAATGAAAAGTTAGATGGAAATTATAAACATATCAGGAATCAAAGAGTTGAGAATTGTCCACAATATGCACGTAGTCATTGGGAAGCTCCTGAAAGTTCTAAGGTATAATATTGCCAGATTTACATGTAAAATTGATAGCAGTGGGATAATGCTGAAGGGAGATGAGTCACTCTCTGAGCCACTGTAATGGGATAGCTGGAAATTGGTTAGGCCTATCTGTAGAAGAATAACAAAGAGGATACTGTTAACGGTTATGTGGAACAGATAAAACATGAGAACCAATTAAAAGTATAACTTATGGGAAAAGGAACAGTCAATATATGTTGTTGTTTTTTCCTCTGACATAGGAAAACAGGAGCGAAGAAAATTTCATGTGCCCAATAAGGAATGTAGTTTTGTGTTCTCTTGTGATATTAAAAATAATTTATAGATAGTTCATAAGACACTAGTATAACTTTATAGTCTAACATGTGATAAAACAACAAAAAATTAAGCTACAAGAAGTAAGTTAAGAATTTGCTATGAAACTTGAAAATGGGATTATGAGATCATAAAAATAAATGACTTCACAAAAATAACTTGAAAATCATAAATTCACTATAAAACTAAAATATACCTCCAAAAATGCATGCAATATACCTGACAAAGAAAGAAATGAATACTCTAAGAATAAGGTAAAAGATGAACTGCATGGTTTTACCATTTAAGATCTTTTACAATCTAATTTTCCAAATTGGATTTCTACACTCTGTCTCATTCAATTTTGACTCCTGAAAAAATGTCATTTATTTTAATTAATGTTAATTTCCATTTGATATATATCTGTTAATATTTCAAGATACCTTTTGTTTTAAAAACCACAGTATTTACACACTGTATTACTTACAAGATGAAGCCATTTAAAAAATAAATTAAAACTCTTCAATAATGATATTCCTCAGAATATTTAAGTTAGTCATACACTTCAAATGCCTTGAAAGTTTTATAGTATATTCTGAAGGAATTCTTGTTATAAAGTATAATTTCCTATAACATTATTTTATATTTTTTCTTCCTATTTTCTTATTTGAAGTCTATTCTAGATTTGTAGTAAACAACTAAACTTTTTATTAGGTCTTCAGGAATCATAGTTATTTTATAATTATTTTAGTGTTCACAAAATATTAATAGTTTCAGAGTAAGATCACTTTAGTATTTTAATGTATAGATAAAAGTCAAGTAAAATGATCATAAACAAATTCTGCTATACAGTTTCTTTTCATATCATTACCCAATGGAGACTACCATCATAGTTTAATCTTCTGAACCAACACTAAGTGTAACTTACACATTTTAAATAAAGTTAAAGGAAATAGTAACATTTCTTACATTATCAGTTTATTTCAATTAGTCCAGTAAATTAGGCACATATTTGATAAAATTGCATGATTAATTGAAACATGAGTTTTGTTTGCCTCACTTTGTATAGCTGTTCAACCCTACAACATACTGGGCAAATACCCCTTCTATTCAGATAGGTGTTCCTTTCTGACATTAGAGATAGTAAACTAAACCAAGTCTATTTGGTATACATATTTTTCAGTGCATGAAATACGGCCATCGAAGCAGATGGTAGTTATAAACTACTAGAAATCTGAATTACCATAGAACTAAATCTATTTCTGCAAAATCATTCCTCTCTGATGAAAAAAAGGAAAAAAAATGGGTATAGTTATCATATAATAAAGTCAGAATGCGTAAATGCCCTCACCTGGGGAGAGTCAATCATCAGTATTTTTCATGTGAATATTAAACTCACATTGGGACCTGAAGAGTCAGATTTAAGTTGACTTGTTTTAAATAATTATATTCATAACAAATTTATGAGAAAATAAGTACAATTATAAAACCATAAAATGTATTGTTACTGCATTTTTATTTCTTCTACTGTCTTCTATTCCTAGTTATCCCGATGTAGAGAAATGTTTAGAGGAGCATCTCAAACTGGAGACTCAAACAGTGGTGACTCTAATCTTAATAATCAGACAGAGAGAAGAAAGCAGAAAAATTTTGTAAACATACTATTTTTAATATAATATAATCTAGAAGGAAAACATGAATTAATGATATAATAAAATATTGATTAAAAATAAGTCCTACTGTCTCCTTTGTAGAATATAGATTATTATTAGTGGTTACTTTTTATTTTCTGATTTGGAAACCATTTAGTACTATAAGCTTAGGAGAAAAGTTAATATATTCAAGATATATTAATATCTGAATATGAATATGCAAAGTATTTTTAAAATGTGATATTATAAAAATGAAAGTCCTTGAGCATATGCTGATAGATCATTCGTCTGTCATTTCATATTGAAAAATAGACATTTAAAGGTTAGAGACATAATGATTTCCCCTAAATCGTCCATAAACATTTTGACTTATTTCTAAACTCCATGATTTTGCTTCTGAACTATTCCAAAAACAGAAACAAGAAACACAAATTTAGACAACATAAAATAATAGTTTAGATGCTAAAATATAAAACATCCTTATGAAAGTGTCTTATACTTACTGCATTTAGAAAAATAAGACCCACTGGGGTTTTCCAATGTGCAATGCTGAGAATTGTAGATAGTATCTCAATGTGACATACTATTTTAGGAGCACACAGACTCTGGTAGGTCCTGGGCATACATTAATTGTTTCATTTAATCCTCCGAGAATTCATTTAACTAGGTATTGCTATTCTTATTTAACTAAAGTTGGAAACTGATGTTTAGAGAAGTTAATAGCCCTCGCATTCTAAAAAGATATCCTTAAGTAACAAAATTGCAACTAGGCACAGGGATAGTGCAATGACTGAAATTCAGAGCTCCTGAGCTCCTGAGCTCCTGGTTTCCTTCCAGTAGTTCCTCCTTGCTCTGAGAAGAGCCTAGTTCCTTCTGGTCTACTTAACAACAAGATTTGCCTGGATTCATCATCTCTTGTCAATTCATTATTAATTCCCCAATTTATCTCACATTTTAAACATAAATTACTTATATGTCCTGATCCAGAAACTCGTCCTCTGAACTGTCTCAATGAATTGCTGGATCAGCTATGTCCGCATATCTCTAGTTTTGCCCATGGCCCTCATGTCTAACCTTAACAAACTATCAACACATCACAAAGGCTAGAGCTAGGGCCAAACAAACAGCATGAGCATACTGTAATACCATTTCTCTATTCCATTTTGAAGGGAATTGTAGTTTGAAAAAAATTAAAAGTAGGAAAGTTACAAATATAGTATGATGGAGCCCCAAGAATTCTTCACCCAGATTCACAACTTTGCCACATTTACTTTTTACTTCATCTTTCTTTCTCTTTCTTTTCATACAATGTTGACAGCAAACTACAGTTGAGTTATGGGCATGGAACATGACCCTACTCCAAAAAAGCTTCCTTAGTTGAAAAAAAATTATTAATGCCTCCTCAAGCAAAACTGCAATCTTATACACAAATACTTATAACTATTTGTAATTTTTTAAATGTCATAAAAGAAGTATCCAACTTTGTTTGAAGAGTCTGGAATAAAACCTAGAAACAACTGGCTAATTATTTAGCTGAGATTATGTTCAATAAAAATAAATATTCCATTGGTTTTATGTCTTTTATATATAGCCCTTAGCAATCATTTAAAAGAAGACAACTTAATAGGTAACAAACTTTTATAGAACTATTTACAAAGAGGTAGAATTTAAGTTACTACACTAAGATTGACTAATGGAAAACACTGATGCCTTTGTTTTCACTGATGCTTGCTTGGAACCCTAGAGTGGTCTGTTTTCTTTATAAAGAAAATATATTTAGTCAGCTTCATGTTGGAAATTAAGTATGAAATAAAAAGGAGTATGAAATTGAAAAGTTTCACTTGACTCTCTAAACTACTTATATGTCAGCAACCCAAATTTATATCCAAGTGGACTCACATGTATTTAAAAATTAATAAAGCAAGAATTCATCATGTGGTGAGTCTCTCCACCCTCCAAGGAACCACAGGAATATCTGGACTCCAAGAATCACCTGGAAAACTTTGGGATTAAACAACTGAGAACAACTGGCTAACAGCTTTTATTTTTCCAGTACTAAAGAATTTAAAACAAAAATAATTTCCCAAACTTCTCACTGTTTTTATACAAGAAACAAAAAGTCCTCAGTGACAGAACAATTAAATCACACATTTGTAGAGAGCAAGATGTTTGGATAGAGCTAGAAACAGTTGCATTAACTTATTTTCCTCAAAATTTCAGCTAAAATGTTAGCAAGATGTTTGGAAGCATTTTTCTCAGGGCAAAAAATCAACTACAAAAATAACCATAAGCTGAATTAAATATGAAATTAACAGAAAATTACTGTCAATGGTGGCAATAACTAATCGTATAAAAGCATTATTACTGATTTACTAAATATTTTATTAACATATTCATAGTTCTTATCAAAGGTTTATCTAGTACTGGAAAATATTACTGAAGAAAAGTGTGAAAAATAAACTAATGAGGTAATTTTAAGTGCACTGCCACTGTTTTCAAGTGAAGATGTTAAAGGTATCTTTGGCATAATTCCCAAGTATGTATTCTGCTTCCACAGAAACGTATTTATAGAGATTTCCCCTACTATACAGTCACAGGAGTAAATACATGTATGTATGTGCAGCCACATGGATAGATAGATAGATATCCAGTTTCATTTCATTTAACAGTGAATCATTCAAATGAATATGACATGGTATAAATATTGCAGGCAGTTTCATTCATTCATTTCATCCCTAAATAAGAAGAAGAAATTCTTGCCAGTAGAGTAAAATCATTATTTTTCTCCTTTAATGTACATTTTTAGCATCATGAATTGGGCAAGACTGGACTTATTAGGATTAGGTAAGTAAAATTAAGGATGCTGAATTAGGCATGTCAAAATTGTGTGCAACGTGTAAAGTTAAAGAAGCAGGTCTGATTCATTGGTGTGCTAGAGCTAGCTTGTATCAATTTGTGAGATCTAATTATTCACATTTCTTCCCATCTCTGTGTTCAGCAAGGTACCTTGGAATTGTCCATGATGAGAGTATCTGTAGCAGGGAAGTCAGTTATAAACTCAGGGATCTTTCCTAGCGATTCTCCACTCCCATTCCAGACAGCTGGTTGTTCAACATTTACTAGCACATCAGTGCTTTAATCCAGCTTCTGTCTCTCTTTAATATGGAAATTGCACCACAATTACTTTACTGCTCTCTACATCATATTTCTCAATTGCCAGGGAATAGCAATATTTATCTTAAAGAAATGTTGGGACAACTAAACACATTTTTTTAAATCACCTGACATTCATTAGATGCTCAAATGAGTTGATATGTAAATTTAGATGCACTTTAACAACAAAGAATTCAGAAGTCACTGTTTAATCTTATGACTATCAAGTATTACATATTAAGAAAAAAACACAGCAGGATTTAATTCATAAGCTGATATTAAAGATACAGCTGTACAGGTATATACAAGTGTGTATAAAATGCTACAATTCTAAGTATGGGTCTAAAAATAAGTGCAGTAAATAATACTCAACAACACAACAAAAATATATATTGTAATTTAGCAGAAAGTCAGAACCCAAAAGGTAGTTAAATCAAAGGCTCTAAGGATTTACACTAGAGGACCCCAAAAAAGAAAAAAAAGAAATAGCATGTTTTTCACTCATACCTTTGTTTTCTATGCCAACATACTGAATATCTATTATACATTAGGCATTACTCTGAATGGTGGTAATACAAAATATAAAATATTAAAGTTCTGTAAAACCAACACCAAGCTATAATGCTTGGCATACAGATACACAATAATTACTAACAGTTTTATTTTTTTGCAAGATACTACTCTAAATATATTACTATTACCTAATTTTACAGAAGAGGTAAGTAGAATAGTAGAAAGTTATTTAAAAGTTGGAAAATGCTAGATACCATGTTTAAAGTTAAAGAAGAAAACATATAGTCTTTTGAGGACTCTCCATACTGTTTTCCACAGTGGCTGCACCAACCTGCATTCCCACCAGCAGTGTAGGAGGGTTCCCTTTTCTCCACAGCCTCTCCAGCATTTGTCATTTGTGGACTTTTGACTTATGGCCATTCTGGCTGGTGTGAGGTGATACTTCACTGTAGTTTTGAAAATGCTAGGAATAGACTTATCATATGACCCAGGAATCCTGCTCCTGGGCATATATCCAGAGGGAACCCTACTTCAAAAAGACACTTGCACCCCAATATTCATAGCGGCACTACTTACAATAGCCAAGAAATGAAAACCGCCTAAATGTCCATCAACAGATGACTGGATAAAGAAGATGTGGTATATTTATACAAAGGAATACTATTCAGCCATAAAAATGACAACATAACATCATTTGCAGCAACATGGATGTCCCTGGAGAATGTCATTCTAAGTGAAGTAAGTCAGAAAGAGAAAGAAAAATACCATATGAGATTGCTCATATGTGGAATCTAAAAAAAAAAAAAAAAAGAACATAAATACAAAACAGAAACAGACTCACAGACATAGAATACAAACTTGTGGTTGCCAAGGGTGCAGGGGGTGGGAAGGGACAGATTGGGAGTTCGAAATTTGTAGATACAAACAGGCATATGTAGAATAGATAAACAAGATTGTACTTTATAGCCCAGGGAAATATATACAAGATCTTGTGGTAGCTCACAGCAAAAAAGAATATGACAATGGATATATGTATGTTCATGTATAACTGAAAAATTGTGCTCTACACTGGAAATTGACTATATTAAAAACTGACTATAACTCAATTAAAAATGTTAAAAAAGTAAAATAATAAATAAAGAAAATATATAATTTTAAACCAATAAAATAAAATGTATAATCCAGCACACATCTTTGGTTTGTTTGTTTTAGCAAAAATTGTGGATTCACATGCTCTTGTAGGAAATGAGATTGCAAGAGAAATAACATATATCCTTTACCCAGTATCTCCCAATGTAACATCTTGAGTAAGTACAGTAAAATACCACAAGCAAGAAACTGACATTGATACAATCCATCTACCTATTCAGATTTCATCAGTATGAAACATATGTGTGTGTATTTAGTTCTATGTAGTTTTAACACATTTGTTGTGTTATACTCAGGACTTTTATTTCATTTTGTTAGTTGGAAGAGAGTGGAAATGGAAAGACTGTGACCACTCCATCTTGGCTGAAATCAGAAGTCCACACAAGTTTATGTTGATGAATGAGAACAAATTTTTAAAAATCAATTTGAGGATTAATACTAACCCCAGGTATTCTTCTTAAATTATTTACTTTCAAATTAGTATTATCATTTCAATTTCCATTCTCCTAGATAATTAAGCCTCAAATAATTTTTTCTGCATATCAAAGACATTTTCTACAATTTTACCATGAAAAAGTATCCATATAAACAGCTCACATATGCACAATGGGTCTTGAATAAGAGAAATGTTCTAACTCTATAAAGAGATTGTGAAAATTGCTTTAACGCTTAGCTGAACTAATCCATTTCATGTTTATAGTCTGTAATATATTTAATAAATTTCACAACTATTCAATTATATAACTTTTTCATTTTTGATATCCCCAGATATTCTTGATTGTCCAGTTTTCTTAATGTTTTTGTAGGCTTAAAACATTAATCAACATAGTTCAGTTAGTAAGTGAGGAAAGGTCAGGACTCTTCTTATGATAATCTGAAATGATTTAGCCTGGAGAATGCTTATGATTAAAAGTATAAAATCAAATTGGACATCAGTTTTAAATATTAATATATTTATATCATCTTGTAGTATTTGAAGAACTAGCGAATCTAAAATTCATGCTTTTAGAGGTATCCTAGCAGATAGCATTTTTATTAATTATATATCAAAGTATATCTGATAATATACAACAAATTATAAACCAAAATGATGTTTTAATATTTAATTAAAAATCTGAAAAAAACATTATTTGACTATATAACAATAGGAAGATTTTATAATCTTTGTTAAAAATATTCTGTAGTAATATTTTATTGGGGGAGTAATTGAGTAATATTTATTTGAGGGGAAATAATATAATTTAATGAATAAAGTTAGTATTAATATTGGATAATAAAGTCATTGTTGCACACATTTCCTAATTCAGATTTCCTTAAACTGTATACCATCTAGTGATCTAGTGACAAAATTACAACTTTTAAGTCAGTGGATTTTTTTGCAAGCATTGTCATCAGAATGTGATGAACAAAGACAACAATCAAAAATAATTTATTTAAGCTTGAACTGAACATCTTACTTTGGTAAATAACTTTCTGGGAAATTTTTCAAATACTCAGTTATTCCTATTAATCTGCACCTTAACTGATAAAGAGAACTCAAAAAAAGGGAGGAGTTACTATGGACTTCTGTGATTTTGTTATTTATGAGAAATACTTATATAAATGCTATAATACATGCTCATTTTTGTCACCTAGAAATAGATAGAATATTTCAGGATTGCTATATAATTGTACTATATATAAATATATATTTGATACACTCATATGCTCTTGAGTTTCTGTTTCATATAAATATATATTGGATAAAATGTTTGCTAAACAAATAGAAAGGAGTAGGGAGAGGCTGATATTAAAAACAATTGGCATAGCGGGGAAAAGGCAATTTAATGTCTTCTTACATCTCTCTCTCTCTTCTATACAGTTTATTTAAGTAGATGCTCTACATCGGCTGCCAGAAAAAGTGATACTATTCAGATTTCCTTATCATTTATGTCAAAAATATTTAGAAACTGAAATTTTTTTCTAATTCACTAAATATCCCTGGATCCACACAAACTTCACATTTCTCAAATTCACAATCTAATCCTCATTTCCTCACCCTCAATATATTACCTAAAACATCAGGTTCATCTGACAGCCTCTTCACCTCCAAGTGCCTTTCTGTCTTTATCCTTTGTCTCCAATCTAACATGAGGGGTAAGCCTACTTCCTCCTCTTCCCTTTCTAAGGTTACTTTCTTTCTTAATTCTAGTCCCTCCTTTGTTCTCTGAACCTTAGTTCTATCAAATTCTTCGTTGCACTTAATGGCATCAAGCTCTGTGTCTGTAACTCCTTCATGTGGATTCAAACTTTATAAAAACAACAATAAGACAAAATAATAAAATCTCATTGATTAAGGTATCCAGTAGTTTCTCTATTTTCTTCCAATCTATCAGACATACTCTTTCTAGATTATTTCTTATAAGCAAAATCTAACATTTCATACAATCATTTAATCTTGAATTTTTTATTTCAATTTTTCGGTAATTGATCTTTTTATGCAAAAATGAAATAAAGTACTATTCAAAGGATTATATCTTTATCCTTGTTCTCCATCCTATTCCTTCCTTCCAAGTTTTCATTTTTTTTTAACTTATAAATTGTCCTCAATTTTTTTAAGTTTTAAAAGCGTGCATTTTTGTGTGTGATAACATACTATTCACGTTATTCTCCACCATAGTATTTCTCACTTACAAGTTTTATCCTGGTGTGGATACCATGAAGAAAGAGTTTTCAACCTTGGCACTACTGAGATTAGGAGCTGGATAATTCCTTGTTTTTAGGGACTGCCCTATGCATTGTTGGATGATTAATAGCATTCTTGGCCTCTACCAACTAGATGTCAGCAGGAACCCTAAGTTCTAACGATCAAAAATGGTTTCAGACATGTCATAGGAGTGGGCAAAATTACTCCCCGATGAAAACCAAAAACAAAGTAATATGTAAAAGATATCTCTCATTTCTTTTTATAGCACCCATTCTTAAAAATGTATCATCTTTTGTTGACTAGCCCCTTACTGTGAAAATTCTGGGTCACTTTGTATTTTGGTTATTATTAACAGCACTACAATTAATAGCTTACCATGTTTTAAGAACCTG
The DNA here is from genome assembly GCF_036321535.1 of Camelus dromedarius. NCBI lineage: Eukaryota > Metazoa > Chordata > Mammalia > Artiodactyla > Camelidae > Camelus > Camelus dromedarius. The sequence continues at coordinate 77,345,476 of NC_087439.1, forward strand.
TTTCTGGAATTGATTTTTAGAAGGCAGACCACTAAAAAAAAATGTAACTATGTAATATCCCTAGATGTTGCCAAAGTACCTTTCATTTGAATTTCCATCACTCATACATGGGTCAGTGAATTTTGAGTACTATACCTTTACTGAGAAAACAATTACCTATTTCCTACTTGACTGAAAACCGTGATCCTTCATCCTGATTAACTCCCTTTATTTCCTGTCACACTTTGGTGAATACAATGTTTAGTTCCATATTTCAATATTCTCATTGATTTAATATTTCAATTTGTAGCTAATTATTGAAAATATATGATTAGAATCTATACTACTGCTAAAATAAGAAAGCAGTTTAGTTCTAAAAAGCAAAAAAAAAAAAAATCCACTGGGAAATTAAAATTTAAAAAAAATACTCATGCTGATTGCCTGTCCTACTCCTAGCTTTAAATGTGATAAACATAGAGCATGAGCCACATAAAATACAGTTTATTTTGGACTCACTTACCTAGTACCTCATTCATCTTTCCATTTATGATTTTTGTCAAAAACTGAAAAATATACTAGATGCCAATAGTATGAATAGTCAATAAATAAGAGGGACCAGACAGAATTTGTACCATAGAAAACCTACAGAATTATAATTGAATTATATTTCCATTTATAATATATCTTCATGTTTCACTTTAAGTTTTTCATTATACTTTTACAGTTATATAAAATAGTGTCTCTGTCTGAAAGAGGTTCTTTGGATTTCTAGCACAAGGTCTCATTTAATGAAAATTTCACTAACCTATTTACACAGGGTTATTGTGATGCGAGTAGCATTCTATGGAGGCAAGTCCAGTAACCTTTACTATAATCAAAGGCATTTCAAAAGAAATTAGCAATTCTTTCTTACATTTTTAAAACAAAATAAAGCAAAACATTAAAATTCTAACACTGGGCAAAATGAAGAATGATTTTTATATTTTTTTTTCTGGTAAATATAACTTATTTTTAAATGGCACATTTTCTAAACATATGTCACAATTTTGTTTAATGTTCTGAGTTACTGGATGGCTCCCACTGGTATTCTCTTCAAATTACCAGATTTGTGTTTTTTCTTCTGTAAGTTCTGGGCTTTGCATTTGTTGTAGAAATAGGTCTAAGACTGTCAGTTTCAAAGAAGAAAACACTGGTCCCCTTTAAAATTTCTAATAAAACACCTGTAAATCTTTAACATTTAACTCTGTTTCCTATCCACATAAAACTGGAATTCTGCATGGCACAGCCACACACTTCACAAACCAGAAATGTCAAATAAACCCCATCTCCACGTCGTCACTCTCACATTGTGCATTTTTTTCAGTCCACCACTGAATAATACGTGATGATAAACCAAGGCCTCTGGACATCAACCCACCTGCCCAGGTTAAGATACCATGAAGAAGCAGAGGAGAAACTGCCTGCATGTAAACTCAATCCCCAGAGAATGGGGAGGAGTTTAGCCTGCAGGACATTCCTCCTTAATCACCATTTAAGTAATAAGAATCAATTTTATTCTTCAGGTTTTCAGAGGTATCCATATTTTAACCAATATAAATTTAGATTTATTCCCCCCAAAACAAAAAAAATAGTCTAGGATTTTAAAGTAAGAGCATTAATATAAGAAATTGGTGAGGTGTCACAAGACAGAGTGGTCAGATCTCTGCAAAGCCAGCAAGGAGACAAAGCAACTGATCATAGGGCTAAAGGAACAATGAGAGAAAGACATGGAACCTACCCAAGAACCCTGGACCTTTTGAGGACTAAGAAACCACAGCCATATGAGGCGTTGCTTAGAGAGAGAGGTGGAACTCTATAGGAATGGGTACTCATTGGCAGCGAGAGCCACAGAGAACAGAGCAACTGCTGGAGATACCAGAGACAAAGAGAATACACTTCATTTTCTCTTCTTCCACCTCCCAGTCCCCCACCAATGTTTTCTTTTTGCTGGTCCCAGTTGGAATCTGCAAAGATCAGTCTCCTTGTTATACACAGTGGAATCAAGAAAGGGTAAGAAAAGTATCTGAAACCAGTGAGGCAAATGACCTGCTCGAAATTCCTTCCCATTCTTGTTATTATTAATGGTCCTTTATCAGCAGAGAGCCTCTAACTGAGAACTAGCTTCTTTGTCGCTATTCTTTTGTGGCTTTTAATATAATTGAGGGCTTTTGTTTTTGTTTTTTTTTTTTCTTACTCTGACATTATACCTCTGCATATTTTTATTACTGCAACATTATCACTCTGTAATAAAATGCCATAAGAACAGGTATGATCCTTCTATTTTGTACACTGATCTGTCCCCCGTAGTTAAAAAAGAGCCTGGCCTATATTAGTTGGTCAAAACAATGTGGTGAATAACAGATGAGTGAATATATCCAATTTATTAGAGAACAAAACCATGGGTAAAACATAACATTCTGAAATTTAATTAAAATAACTATTATTTAAAATAACTATTATTCTGGCTAGTGTGGCTTCTTATTTGAAATTTGAAACTCATATGCCATTGAGGATGTTGATCATCTTTTGATCAGAAGATACGACATGCACACATCTCAGTATTTTAAACACGAAACAATATTTTGTCTTTATGTTTATATCATCTTTACTTCAAAACATATTATCTATCAACTTATCCAAAATGTTTCTGAATCAAACTTTCTAATGTGTGTGTTTACCCTTTGTTGTATTACAAGAAACTTAAGATTCCATCTAAAATTTTTATCATACATGATACTGAAACAGCTGAGTAACCAACAGATGATCCATAAGACATCTGATTGTTCTTATAACTAAAAATGTTAGAAAGATAATTAAGATTACGTATTCTAAAATATATCCTGAGAATAAGAGAAAAAGTATCTATGTAGATTTACAGATTACATTAGAAAAATGAAGTAGACATCCACAGAAAGAAAAAAATTTGATGTTTTCTAAATACTTTATGTAGAATAATTAAAACAAACAGCAGTTTTATCTTTAAATTACTGAATTTACAGCACATACATGTGATAATATTTTGAAATAGGAGGACTAAGAACAGCCTCACTGTAATATGTCCTTAGAAGTGATGTGTATATTTTAACATAATTTTGTCAACTATGCCTAATTGAATTCAGAGAATCGTATTTAAATTGACTGATTGATTATCTCTGATAAAGCTACAGTCCTGGATATCAAGTTTGGTTTTACTGTCCATGACAGCAAGGCACTTTATAGCAAAAGCAATGTTGAACAAAAGTTACATCACAGGACAATAGTTTTTCCATTATTCTCAGAATATTATGGAACATGCTCATCAACCACAAACAATTTGAGAAATGTTTAAATTTGCCCTTTTTTTTGCATTTTTTGCAAAGGCTCAGGTACAAATCTACATAATCAGGATGGTTTAACTTAAAAATATATTCAAACAGCTCCTCTCCATTACATATTTATCTAGAATAATTATATGGTTAACTTGATATGTATCGATATATCTGTCCCCAGGTGATTAGTAGTTATCACAATAATTTTCACAGTAATTCAGCTGCATTTAAAAAAAAAAAACTGGTGTAACTAACTTGATCTGACCATAGAATCTCAATGTTATTCTAATTATAGAGAAAAAGATTAGTTTGAGATAAACTGTTAGTCTCCAAATAATATTTAGGTCAAATATTTAAAAATGTAAACATTCAAAAATCTAATTATAATTATAATTAAATGATTCACCTTTGACTTTCATATCATACATGAGACAGAATAAACTTCAGAGTTTAGTCACTGATATAATGAGAAATTATAATTAATTAGTTTCTCAGTTTGATTGTATCCTCACAGATATTCCTATCAATAACTGAGCTCAATTTCTTAGATTAAAATGATTCTTTGGTCAGAGTACAATCTATTCATTTCATTCTGTCAACAAACAATTTTTAATAATAATTCAATTGTCCTTTAGGGAACAGCTTGGTACTTATTCATATTCACAAAATTGACATTTCTTTTCTATTCTTGTTTATCAGAAAGCAGATGACTTCCTGACTCACGTTTTTACAAAAAATATAATAAAGAACAAATTACAGGGTAAATCAACCAATGTTCTTTACAAATGCAGCCACTCTAACTAGACTGAAAATTCTATCAGTATGTATTCTGACATACAAAATACCGAATGAATCAATCTGATCATGCATATGTACAGAAGATCTTTTGCTAATATACTTATTATTTTTATTTAAACTATATGATTATAACAATAAATTAAAAATAAATTTCCCTATTATACTATATTTATCTCAAAATCCTTAATTATCCTATCATTATATCATCAGGAAGTTATTAAATATTGTATTTTAAGTATTACTTTGATTTTTTTTAAATTTCCAACCTCAGACAATGTTGAAGACAAATCTCAAATAACCTTAGTTTGTGAAATCTATTGTAGTTCTCAATTGTCTTCAAGCATTCATGTAGCCAGAACTCATCCGTAAAACAAAAGAAATCAAACATAAAAAACATGAATTTGATAGGCTTTTAAAAATGTACAGAAGAGGAAATATAAGTGTCCAAGACAGTATGTGAAAGGATGTTCTACCTCACTAGTATTCAAAGAAATGAAAATCAAATTTACATTGTGACATGATCCCTTTTGTTAAACTCATAACATTGTAGAAAACTACCCCCAGCTTTTGAGAGTACAGGGAATATTTACTTTTATTCTTGGTGGCAGAACATATCATGCTGACATGCCTTTTGAAAGACATGCAGTTTAAAGACTTAAAAAATGTTTATATTCTGACACAGCAATTCAAACTTTAGAAAGGCACAATAAAAACAGATGTGGTTTACCTCACAAATACATTCACATGGTTATTTATTACAATATTGTTTATAAGTAAATTATTAATATACATCATTTTTATTTTCAAAAGTATCTCAGTTTGCACAGTTTTCCATGGCTACCTTATTTGTAATAAGGCTTTTAAAATTGCAAATCAGTGGAGGAGGCTGTAGCTCAGTGGTAGAGCACATGTTTAGCATGTACAAGGTCCTGGATTCAATCCCCAGTACCTCCATTAAAATAAATAAGAAAATAAATAAAACTTAATTACCTCTCCCCAAAACATAAACAAAAAAAATAAAATTTTTAAAACTAATAATAATAAAATTGCAAATCACTTTAATGTCCAAATAGAGTCTTGGTTCCATAAATGTTGATAACTCAACATTACAAAGTAGCTACTAAATAGCTATAATGTATCATAAGGAAATTATTAGCAATATAGGCTAAATTATCTTTTAAATGTGCATGTGCACAGGAATATAAAGACATGTTTACATAATCCTTTTAGAAGTAAAAACTGGTTAATTAATGGTAGAATTACAAAAAAGCAAGGCTTTTTATCAATATACATTTTCCATTTTAATAACTTTATTTTTTAAAGCTAATGTCTTTTTTTTTTAAAGGAAAGGCAGAGACTATTTAAAAATATTGGCTGTGTAGGTTAGTATCATTAATATTTGAGCTTGAGTTGGATTGCTCTATGAAAATTAATCTTTGATGAAAGTTAATAGAAATTTATTTATATTCCATCCTAAGTTGGTAATTTAAGTACCAACTAACTAATGTTAACTTATGAATTCACACAAAGGACATTTGCTTAATACATGTTGTACTTTACCAAGTCAGAAGGAAGCAGGATTTCAGAGAAGAATGAGCAGGCTTATGTCTTCAACTAATTCATGACAGAATGAAAGAAACAAACATAAATACCTGAAGTACATGGTACAAATAAGTGATAGCTGTAAGGTAAGGGAGATTAATTCTGACATAGGATTTTAAAAGACATCATGATTGAGATAGTATTTAATCTTGAGAGAGAGAGAGGATATGCAACCCTCCAAATTAAGGAAAATTCTTTGTGGGGAAAACAACTTGGGCATGGATATAGAAAAGTACAAAGTTAGTTGCAGGAATGCTGAGTGTCTGAAATATAGACTGGGTTTTCAAGATATGGAATGGAATACATTTGGTAAAGTAGGTTTTGGTTAAATTGCAGAGGATGATAAATACATACTAATAACCATATAAAGGAAAATATGGAGCTTGGTTAGCAGGGTGTAATATAAACAGAGCTGATTCAGAGAAGATGGATCACCTTTCCTGCATATAATGGAGGAAACTGAAACCTGGGAGACTATTTGGGCAGCCTTCCAGACCTTTAGGCAAGTGTTAATGAAGACCTAATCTAGGAGAGTGGAAATCAAAGGAAGGATGTTGGTTTCAGGGACATTGGATGGATGGACTGAGATTTTGTAACAGTCTGGATTTTGGAGATTGTGTGGGGAAAGAAATCAAAACTCACCTCCAGTTTCTAAGCTTAAAAAGAGTCACATGAGAACGTAGATACGATTTAGTCTTTGCAATCACAAGAATGAGAAGGAATTGTAAAGAAACATAGAAATCTGTCCCAAGAATGAGATAATTGAAAACATAAAATTACATTAAAGAGAACATAAACTGGAATAAGACAGCCAAATACTAAAAAATAACAGTTAATTTTAGAATCAATAGTATATATGACCTATTCCCCCTAAAACAAATTCTGAAGTCCTTTGCTTACTATTTCTCTGCTTTCAAACTTTAGAAGCACTTTACTGAGAAATAAAAAAACTGATTAGGCTGGTCACTCAAATTAATTAAAGGTTTCTTTAAAAGCACACAAACCAAAATTTTCATGTAATTATATCTCTAGCACCAATATTTCTAATACTTATTTATTTATTTATCTTCATTTAAAGTGCTTCACATGTATTTTAGACACTTTCATCACTTCTTGGGTTTCAATGTATGCAACTAATAGAGATCATTCTGACAGACTGGAATGACTTACTGTTCCTGGTTATTAAATTTCTCATAAGTCAGAATGTTGAAATGAGTAAGTGGAAAGTAGTTTGAACTTTGGATCTCATAATTTTATTATTGTTTCCAATTTCTTCTGTTGAGCCTGAGAAATTTCTCTAGGTTATTTCTCTTAAGACATTTTGATGTTTTGGTATATTTAAATGAATGTTTTATTCTTTTAACTTCACCAAAATTGTCCTGCTAATCTTTTAATTCAAAAAGCTTCTAGTTTTCTTTACACTTTTTTTTTTTCTAGTCCTATATACTCTTAATGGTGGTAATCATATACTACTTCATTGCCTCAATCAGAAAATGTGGAATTCTTAATTGTAGATATCTCAATATGTCTGCAATTTGGCATGCTAATTGTATTTTACATGCTTCTTGGGGACATTTTCTAGCATGTATGTGGAGCTCCATTTTTAGTAACAAAAGCACAGAGATAATTATTCTTTATTATGCATTCAAATGTCCTTTCATAAATCTATTATTTTTTTACACTGTATTCATATATACAGGATACAGTCTAAGCTGCATTTCAATAATAGTAATTTTAAATCTATACATCTTTCTTTTTGTTAGACAAATTAGTACTAGGCATTTTGATCTTAAAAATCACATAAGGTGTATTCTGAGAGGAAAGATGAAGTTTGGATATTTTCCAGGAACATTTTATCAAGCAAGGATGCAAAGTTCCAAATGGCTCTTACCTTAAAATATCAACTCTTTCCTGATGGCACTGGAAGTTAGTCATAACCATATACAATGAGATACAAAAACAAACATAATTATCTCTCTAGTTCGAATAGTAAAGACTATGTTATACCTAAATAAGATCTGACCAGAGTGTTTTTACATATACTGTTGCATTGTAATGAGAAAAATACAGTGAATGCTCTGGCATGGAGTTCTATAAAAAGTATGTCATACATGTGTAAATTCAAAAGATAAGCAACTAAAAATGACATATTTGTAATAAAACATCTTAAATAAGTTGAAAATAAAGAGAAAACTTAATGATAGTAGTGGCCTTTGGTGTGTGACTGATAGAAATAAGACAGGGTATGGGGAACAAATAACGCTTTATCAAAATAAAACATTACCATAGTTTGTATATAAATATATCCTTTAGGGTCTCTAAGTAAAAATAAAATAAAATAATTAAATATCCTCTTTGAATCAAGTTTAAGCAATATATATATCTGAGATTGAAGTTTTATCCTATATAATTTTAAAGTAGCAGGTATAATATAATATATTAAAAGGCTTGTAACTTTACATGAAATCTGGCCAAATATCTTGCTCTGATTTTAATGTGATATCAATTTAATATAAAAGGAATTTATAAGCTATAATTTATTCCTATTAAATCTTTGACTTTTCAATTAATTTTGAATGACTGTTTTCTGAAACCATATCCAGGGGACTCATTATCTTTAGGTTTTGCAGGAAATTATTACACAATTTCTTAATCCCAAATTCCAAATTCTCTTTATATTACATATCAATTTTCACCACAATAAGATTACAAACAGTAATATATTTTATGTCATGAATTTTATCAACAATATTGTCTCTGGTAATCTTAAATTTTGTCCAGATAAATCACTAGACCTAATTTAATATGTACCCTTTCTTATTTATTTACCATGTTCTTTTGACTCTAAAGTTGACTGCTATAATTTTGATGCATAGTGTAATCAAATATATTTGCATCCATGCACTTAGAGTAGAATACACTATGAATGCTGTACTTGGTTATATATTTATTTTAATTTTTACATGTTTTTCTATTAATTTGTTTCTTAAGAAATTCAATGATTTTTCCCTATAGAACCCATTTTTTTAATGTAAATTATAGTGTAATGGCTAAATAGTTTAGGGTCTTGAATTAAACAATCCCGTTCAAATCTTGCTTCTGCCTGTTAATGACTATGTTATTTGTAAAAGACATTATGACAATTAAATGAAATAATCCCTGTGAGCGCTTTTAATATAAAACCTGTTTCAGCAAGCATGTAATCAATGCTGTTATTTTAGTAATGTTAATATTACTTTCAATTCATCAGTATGATATCCACATTAAATTGATATTTTTCTCTTTAATGTGTTATTCATCCTACATGTATGTGCCTGATTAGTGGTTACATTATGGTAAAGACAAAAGTGACAGTATTTAGAGTATAGGAAGAGGTGAATGCACTACTTTTAAAACAGGACAATTATTTTTTAAAATTTCTCTAGAATATATGAGGAAAATCATTAGAATTGTACTTTATTGTTTGTTTTTACTTAACCTATGTGACTATCTTTCATTTTTCTTCAGAATTTTAAAATGTTTACATGATTAGGGTTAGAATGAGAAACAAAGGAAACAAATAGTTTATACCATTTTGCTAGTCAATTGGGAGATTGTTGAAAAGCATGATGCTGGATAAAACTTTTATTTGAAGAACAGACATATCATTCTGCACATCTCTGAACCACATCAATGTTACTCGGTTTTTAATCTGTACTTGGGTTTGATGCCTGCAATATTTACCTGATTTCCTCATCCTGCCTTTTGACCAGTAGGAGGATTTTTTTCTTACTTGTTAATGATTGGCTACTCCTTTGGCAGAGTTCTGGGGCAAAGATTGGAACACAAAGGAACTTGCATGAAGAGAGAGACAACAGCTAACAGAGAACAACCTACATTTATTCATGCCTGAAACGTGTACATTGAAGTACTGTCCCTGGTTCCTTAAACCAGCATTATTTCCTTGTTAGGGAAAATTATAATTTTTACACTTCCAAGTCTTGACGGCAGCTTTCTAAATAAAGAATCTAAGAGGGTGTTAGTTCTGTGACTGTTTGGAATCACTTGTGTGATTTTGGACAATCATTTAACCTGACTAAGAATCAATGCTCTCCTCTTTATCTGAAGTAGTTTGGGCTAAATGATCTGAAAATTCTTCCCTAGTTTCAAAGTTCTATGATTTTAACGAATGAAATAAAGGGTGTTTTTATGCACTGATATGCTCATTGGTTTCTGTGGTACTATTGTAATAAATAATTATTTAAAAAATGATTCTTAAACCTCACTAACTGATGTACATTTTTGCACGGAGAACGGATATGCAAGTTCAGTGCATATCAAATTATGGTCCACATACGTATTTCCTTTTCTCAATTCTCTTAGGGATTTTTGGCTATACGTACACTAGCTTATCTTGTATGAGATAAAAAATAGAAAATAGGACTCTTCATCTAAGTGTGTTTGTGTGTGTATTGTTATAATATTAATTTTTATGTAGAGTAAAAATTACCTTTCAAAAAAATTTTACCCTTACCCCTCCTTCACGTAACAGTCCTCAGCCCATCAGCTTCCTCCTACCTTCAAAATGCAGTACTGTAGGGTGAACTAAACAAAAGATGTGAAACAACTCCTTCCAAAATAATTTTGTGCTAAAATCAATGAGAAGAAACTTCTGGACTCTGGGATAATGCTATTGAAAGAGCATGAACCTGGTTTTTGTTCACTGATCAGGTAGTTGTTTTTGGTTTTTTGGTTTTTTTAACTCACAGGTTATTTGTGTACTGTTAAAGAAGGAGGCTAATAAAACAAAAGAAGAGCTGGAAGAGGGAACAACAATGGTGGTTCTGATAATCACTCTGAAGCCCTGGATCCACTTTTGCTTGAAAACAATAGTATCAACCTTTATTCTTCCATGGTATATTGAAAATAAATCATTTAAAATGTTGATGGCTATTTTCAACATAAGTTAATTTGGGTTAGGTTTCCAACAACTAAAGGAGTCATGTTTTTCAAATATATATATTTGAAAATATATCAGGTATAAATCTTGTATGAGCACATGTTTTGAAGGACAGTTGGTTGAACAATTATTCATTAGGACAGCAATCTTAAAATGGTAATTTAAATGGCCAAGTACTTACTCTATGTAGGAGTAGAAGAAACAATATACATTTATATATTATCTTTTCAAATAGCTTGGGTGGGAAAAAATCAACCCCTGTACTCTCTTACTAGCTTAAACTTTTATTTTAAATAATAGACAATAAAGAAAATGTTATATAGGAAAATATAGAAAATATAGGAAGATTTTTCCATTCTCCATAAGTGAATAGAATACAGATCATGAGGCTGTCGTGGTAATGAAAAATAACATGTTTTCCTAGCTACATAAATCACACAGTTCCTCAGGAAAGAGAGACACACCATTGTTTACTAGCTTAAGATCAGCCTCTATCTTGGTAATCAACTGTTATTTCTTGACTACATCATCATCATAATAAGTGCTTCAAACAAATTACACTATAGCGTTTTCCACCCTTATGACGTAGTAATGTGAGAAGGTAGATTCAGCTGTTCACTGAGTGCTCTCCCAGATTGATAGTATCATATATCTAAATATATTTCAAAGGCAGCAAACACATTAATTGATATGGTAAGTGAGTATGTTCTCAGAGAAATGTAAAAAGCACTGCATGTTAATATTAAAGAATATTCTGCTTTCCATCTGTGACAATTTTCTTAAATTGTTTATGTCTTTATCCATGTGAGTAATATACTTAGACTTCATAAAACAAAATGTCTCTTTTTTATCATTTACCACTCTGTGTGCCTTTGGAACAATATTAATTTTCACTGATTTACAATTCAGAGTTTTAAAACTGATGAATCAGAATATGTAATATTTAAAATGTATAGTTTATCCCAATAACCATATTTAAATATAATTCAGTATTAAGGAATTATGATGAGAATTCACAGATTATATTTAAGAAAATAAATTACATGTGCCAAAGGTTAACAAAGTAAGGAATGTGTAGTTAGAATAGTTGAAATCAATTAACTAATAAAATGAATGAAAAAAATGGTGTTACTAAATCTCCAGCTAAATTAAAATTTTAAAAAACAAGTAAGTTCACAAGGTGCTAGAAGATAAATTAAAAAAAATCTGTTAAAAATAATATGGTTTGTATGATAAAGAACATGCAGTTTAATGTAAATTTTGAGAAAAGAGGATTATTACAAGTGAGAAACCCTGTCAGATTTGTTTTTATTAGGAAGGGTAATGCAAAATTACTATAGTTCTTAGTTTCAAAACATTTTCATCACACCAAATAGAAAACCCACAACCATTAATTAGTCACTCTCCAGTCCTCCCTATCCCTACCCCCTGGCAACTACTAATATGCTCTCTGTCTTTATGAATTTAACTTTTATGCAAATTTCATACAAACAGAATACACAACATGTGATCTCTAATGTTTAGTTTCTTTTACTTAGCATAATGATTTCAGGATTCATCATGTTGTAGCAGGTAACTGAGTAATACTCTATTATATACTTCTTATAGTACATTTTGTTTATCCATTTGTCAGTTGATTAATATTTATGTTGTTTCTACCCTTTGGCTACTGTGAATAGTGTAGCTATGTATATTCTTGTAAAATGTAGAATCAAAAGTTTTCAATTCTTTGAAGTATACACTAAAAGGAAAATTTCCAGGTTAAATGTAATTCTATGTTTCATTTATTGAGAAATTAAACTTTCTAGAGTGCTGCAACATTTTACATTCTTATTAACAATGTATGAGAGTTCCAATCATTCCACATGTTCACAAACACATCTTACTTTTTTTGTTTTGTTTTAAGCTATAGCTATTCTAGTAGGTATGAAGTAATATTTCATTGTGGCTTTGATATGCATTATCCTAATGACTAATGATATTTAGTATCTTCTCATATATTTGTTGGCCATTTGTTTGCCTTTTTTGAAGAAAGGTCTTTACAAGCTCTTTACCCATTTATTGCTGTCGTTTTTTTGCTGTTGTTGAATTGTAAGGGTTCTTCATATATTCTGGATACTAGAATCTGATCAACTATATTATCTGTAAATATTTTCTCTCTTTCTGTGGGTTGTCTTCTATCTCTCTTGATAGTGTCCACTGATGAATATTTTTAATTTTGATGAAGTCTAATTTAGCTATTTTCTCTTTTGTGTTTTTGTTCTTGGTGTTATATCTAATAATGCTGGTGAATCCAAGGTTACATAGACTTATCCCTATGTTTTACTCTAAGTCTTTGAGATTTATCTTTTATATTTAGATCATTGATTCTTTTTTAGTTAATTTTGTAGATGATCTGAGACAGGGTCCCTCTTCATTCTTTAGCAAGTGGATGTCCAGTTTTTCCAATACTATTTATTAGAGTCTACTCTTTTCCCATTGAATAGTGTTATCTCTGTCAAAAATGAATTGCCTGTAGACATAGGAATTTATTTCTGTATTCTTGATTCTACTCCATTGTTCTGTATGTCTCTCCTTATATCAGTGCCACATTGTTTTGATTAATGTAGCTTTATAATAACTTTAGGAATCAGGTTTGTGAATCTTCCAACTTTGTTCTTTTTTTCAAGAGCTTTTGGCTATTTGAAGTCCTTTTAAATTTTGTGAATTTGAGGGTCAGCTTTTTTTATTTCTGAAAAAAAAGTTGAGATTTTGATATGGATTGTATTAAATTGTAGATCAATTTGGGTAAAACTGCACTCTTAAAATGTAAGTTCTCCAAAACTTGAATATGGGATACCTTTTCATTTATTATATTTTTCTTAAATATCTTTCAGAAACATATTGTACATTCAGTGTACAAATTTTGCTGTTTCTTGGTTAAACTTGTTCCTAAGTATTTTATTCTTTTTTAATTTTTTTTAATTTTTTGGTGGGGGTAGGTAATTTTTTATTTTTTAAGTGTTTCTTATGTTGAATCACTCTTATATTCCTCAGATAAATTCCATTTGGTCATGTTGTACAATCCTTCTAATATGCTGCTAGATTCACTTTTCTAGTATTATCCTGAGGAATTCTGTTTCTATATTCATAAAGGATATTGGTCTGTAACTTTTGTTTTGGTGATCTTTGTCTGGCTTTGGTATCAGAGTAATGCTGACTTCTTCTATTTATTGAAAATGAGAAATACTGGTATAAATTCTCCTTAAATGTTTGAAAAAACTTATTAATGAAACCACATACTCCTGAAATTTGGAATTATCTCTGCTGGGAATTTTGAATACTGATTCAATTGCTTATAGGACTGTTCACATTTTCTACTTCTTCTTGAGTCACTTCTGGTAGTTTGAGTCTTCCTATATTTTTCTGTTTCCTCTAAGATATCTAAGTTGTTGGTGAACAGCTGTTCCTAATATTCTCTTATAATCATTTTCACTTCTGAAAATTGGTAGTAAATTTATACATTCATTTTCAATTTTAGGGATTTAAGTCTTCACTCTCTCTCTTTGGTCAATCTAGCCAAAAATATATTCTTGACCCTTTCAGAGAACCAACATTTGCTGATTGGCTCTACTGTTCTAGTCTCTATTTTAATTATCTCCACTTTAACTTTATTATTTCCTTTTTTCTATAGGCTTTGGTTTTACTTTCACCCTTTTTCTAGATCCTTAAGGTGTAAAATTAGGTCGGTGATTTGAGACATTTATTTTCTTTTAATGTTGGTATTTATAGTTACAAATTTCTCACTAAGCTCTTCTTTTGCTATGTCCCATAAGATTTAGCATATGTTTTATTTTCATTATTTCATAATATTTTCTAATTTCTCTTTTGATTCCTGCCTTGATACATTGGTTATTTACAAGTATATTGCTTATCATTTACATATTTGTGAATTTTTCCTTTGTTTTTGCTGTGATAGATTTTTAGTTTCATTTCATTTGTGTGTGTGTGTGTATGTGTGTGTGTGATAACATATGACCTATCCTAGAGAATATTTTATGTATAATTAAGAAATATATGTATCCTGTTGTTAGAGTATTATGTATTTGCCTGGTAGGACTAAGTTACTTGGTAGTATTGCTCATATCTTCTATTTCCTTATTGATTTTCAGTTAGCTTGTTCAGTCCAATATTGAAATTGAGATATTGTAGTCTCCAATTATTATTTTAGAACTGTCCATTTTTCCTTTTAATCCTGTCACATTCTGCTTCACATATTTTGGTGGTCTTTTGTTGAGTGAGTACATGTCTAGAATTGTTTATCTTTATGGATTTACTCTTCTAGAAATATATAATAATCCTCTAGTTTTTGGTAACTATTTCAACTTAGAGTCTATTTTGACTAATACTAGTATATCCATCCCAGGTCACTTTTAGTTACTATTCATATGGAATATCTTTTTCCATTCATTCAGTTTCTTTCTATTTGTGTCTTTACATCTAAAGCAAGTCTCTTTAGGGAGCTTTTAACTCGATCAAGATTATTTTTACCCATTTCAGTCAATTTTGCCCTTTGATATCCCATTTGTATTTAAAGCAGTTACTAATATGGAAATTACCATTTATATCATTTTTTTCTATATATCTTATATACTTTTTGTTCCTAAATTCCCTCATTATTCTCTTCTTTTTTTTGTTTAATTTATTTGTAATTTGAGCTCTGCCTTTATGATGGTAAATCATCTAGTTTATTTAATAAAATATATTAATTAATTTCTTTGGTAACTTTTTTCTAGCCCTACAACTAAATTTGCAAAACTATCAGGATTAATAAAACCACTTTAAAGATAAGAATATAAAAAAATCAAGGCATAGAGAAACAAAATTAAATATATTTACAACAGGAAATTTTGTATTTGCAGGGTAATTTAAAAGTCACCCCACCATCCAGATGTTTTGCTCCCCAAATTCCAGGAACCTACTGTTGTAATAGCTACAATTCTTGAAATTTCAGAGAAATATTTTGTTCCAAGGACCAGGAGATTGAACTAATTTGTTTCTGAAGCCTGTTTTCTGGGGGTGATAAAAGACAGGTCCAGCTACTACAACAGATTTGTACAGGGCAAAAAGAAGTTCTCTTCATAAATGCCCTTGTCTATAAAGTGCCAATTTCTTTTTCTTCAAACAAGCAGAGAATAGTCTAGATAACAATTACACACTATATGAATCTCTTCCTCATAAACGCAACTGATACTGATTTGTTTAGAGAAAACATTTTAATTCTATTTTTGAGCAACACATGATCTCCTTCTAACATCACATTGCATCATTATGTTCTTTTATTCTAATTATTCTGCTTCTCAGAGTGTCCTATTATTATCCTTTCTGATCATGAAAATATGCACTGGTAATTTTCAAAAGTCTATTTAGAGACTCATCAATCATTGTATCAAATAATAACAGGTTTATAATATTCCCCTGTGAAGTGCCATTTTTGAGCATAAATTCATTAAAAATATAGCTTAAATCTCACTTTTACAGAAGAGATGTCAAGCCATTTGTTAATTAAAGGCCACTTAAGAAAACTAAATAAGCACAAAGTGCCACAGACTGATGAAGGTACATAAATATGATGACATGAAAGGGAAGAGCTAAAAGCATTTATTTATACATGACATGAATCTGAACCTACCCAGAGAGTGCATTTTTATTAACTTAAGAAACAAATCACCAGTAATGATGTTAGACTGCATGAAAAACATTGCAGGTTGCCTTTAAAACAAGAAAAAAGCTGATTTTTTAAAATAAAAATATCTTAAGTTTATAATATTGTGATGTTGACTAATATAATTCTCTCCTTTCCAAACTATACTTACCCACTAATGCATTCATAGGTTTTTAATTATTCTAAATTAAAAGTAATGTATACAAAGGGAATTAAAAATCTCTACTTTTGAAAAACTAATATAAAATTTTCTTTATCTGTAATGAGGAATTTATCAATTGATTTTTTTTTCTGCTCAGCATGTATGCCCTTTTCCTCTAACATTAGTATTTAAATTTCTCTTAAAGAGATCATTACTCCTGCATGTCCAGTAATATGATTTAGAGAAGACCTACTATACCCTCAACTCGGGCACAGCATGGCTACGGCCACTTTACTGTTACTATTTTTATAAATTAAAGTCCCATCAGAGTGATATTAAATAGGGATTTGTTATGGGGATTAGAGTTCATAGATTCATCATAAGCAAATTACATTCCCAGCAAGTTCTTTTTAAATGGAATTCAAAAACTGATTATATTATGTGGAAAAGTAAATAGAGTAGAAAAAACAAAGGCAGAAGACTCAATACCATCTTAATTCAAGACCTAAATAAAGCTAGCATTATCAATACAATATGAATGAATAGACTTGAATTATACATTGTGGACCTATAGACTCTTACGTATATGTTCAACTGATCTGATACAAATGTGCCAAACAACTCATTTTAGTCAGGTAATGATAATGGAATAACTGGATATCATATACAATCAAATGAACCTCAAATGTATACATTCTGCTACCCACCCCCTCCTCAAAAAAAAACCTAAACTAAAAGTCAATCATAGACCAAAATATAAAACCTCAAATATTTGCAGTCTATAAGAAAACACTGGCGAGATTCATTGTGACTTTGGGTTAGGCAAAATTAAAACATTCACAAACTGGACTTCGAAATAGAAACTTCTAAATTTCGAAAGTCACTATAAAAAATTAACGGAAAAGGCACAAATAAAAAGTATTTTCAAAATGTTTGTCAGATAAAGTACTTATATTCTGTATGTATAAAAACTCAAAATTTAGTAATATTATTTTTAAATGATGATTTTCATACATAGATACCAGAATGAGCTACCATGACACACCTAATAGAATGACTGGAAGGGAAAAAATAAAGGCAATTTGACAATACCAATTGAGGAAAACATAAACTCTCATACATTAATATTGAAAAACAGTGTAGGTACTTAGGAAAATCATTTGGCAGTTTCTTATAAATTTAAATATGCCCTAAATACATGACCCAGGAGTCTCAGATATCTTACATATTTGTCACAGATGAATGAAAAGATATGTCCACTAAAACAATAGTACATGAATATTTATAGCAGCTTTATTTAAGACCTCCAGACCTGAAAAAACCTGTATGTCTTGCAACTTGTAAATATGTAAACAGACCCTAGTTCATCCATATTATAGAATACTACTCAGCAACATAAACAGATGTGCTACTGACACACACAACCAAATAGTTGCAATTTGAAAGCATTATGGTATGTAAAAGAAGCAGAATCAGGACATTTATGCTGTATAATCCTATGTATATGACATTTGGAGCAAGCAAAACTACAGAGAAGAGAACAAATCACTAACTGCAAGGGAATGGAATAACAGAGGGGTTTCAATGCAAAGGGCTTAAGGGGACTTTTTGGTTTATGAAAATAATCCTATGTTATGATTATGGTTGCAACATGACTGCATTTTTTGTCAAAAATCATAAAACTATAAACTAAAAAGTCTGACATTTACTCTATGTAAATTAAAACACAATAAATCTGATATTTTTTAATGGAGTACACAATGAATAAGAAGAGATCATTGCTTCAGAAGATCTGATAGCTTAGTGGAGAGACACACAGCTATAAATGGATTATTTGAATTATAATGTGGTAAATTCCACAATAAAAGTATAAGGCTATTTAGAAGAGAAAACAATTAAATTTGTTTGGAGAAACATAGGGAAAATCTTTAAAAGAGAAAAAAGGGCCTTCAGTGTTTTTCCAAGAGGAAGAAATATAAGAGAAACATAGGCAGAGGGATAGCATTTGCAAAGACAGCGAACCTTCTTTTGAAAGATACATTTAAGTAATAGTGAGAAGTTCTGAGCAAACTGTACTTGGCCAGAAGTGGCAGTGGGGATGATTGAAAACAGTTACTTACTAATACAATTTCAAGATTTAAATTAATTCTAACTTTATTTTGTACCCATTCACTGTTGCTAACTAACTTCCATACATGATAGTCTTCGGTAAACTCAAAGAAACTGTTTCTCAAATCACGGTGTTTTCACAAGCTGCTTTTGTGTCTGAAATGCTGTTTAGCTACAACGTTTTCAGAGTCAGATCCTTCCCAGTCTTTACATTTCAGCTAAAACATCATTTCCTCAGAGAAGCCTCTTTTTACACAAGTGAGATCCCATGGCTCTGTCATTCTCTATTTTAGTCATTAATTTAGATTCTTTCATAGTATTTACCAAATTGTGTAATATCTCATTTGTTTACTTACATTTTTTTCATCCCTCACTAGAATATGCATTTCAATAGAACATAAACTATACTGCTTTTGTTCATTATTTTACCCAGAGTGTCTTGAATACGTAGTTATTAGAGCTCAGTAAATCACAATAAATGTTTCAAAACTAAGGAAAGAAGGAAGCAAAGAAGGAGGAGGGGGAGGAAATAAAGGAGAGTAAGCAGTAAGGAAAGAAGAAAGGTAAGAGGAAAGGAACGCGGATGGGAGGAAAGAAAGGAAGAAGGAAAAAGAGAAAGGAAGGAGAGAATGAAGGACTTTTGAGTTGGGCAGACTTGGGTTTCAATTCTGATACTAATTACCCATTAACTTAATTGAAACAAACATTCCCCTCATCTGTACAATGGGATAATATACTTACTTAATTCTATTGCAAGTATTACATGAACAAATACATGCAAAAGCTCTCCATGCTGTCCTTTCTACAATGAACACTGAAGACAATTTTATTAAAATAAAATTATATTGTAAACAAAAATTATGAGGCAATGTAACTTACCAGTTAAGGACACAGGCCCTGGAGTCAGACTGCTGGAGTTCAAATTCAACTTCTTTTATTTAACATCTCTGTGATTGACAACTAATGTCTCTGTCTTCACAGAATTTATACCTAGTAAGGAGAGAAGAATTATAAGCATATAAATCACGAACCAATCAAATAATATATTTGCAGTGAGGAATTCTTCCAGTGAATATAATTAATTCATTACGTGAACCTTCTTGTTCTAACAAAACTGTGAGTTAGGCAGTTCACAAACTCTCCTAGAAGTAGCTAGAAATGAAGCCAAATTAAGAATGAAAGAAGAGTAAATAAGAAATCTGGCTGCCTTCCCAAGAAAAATTCTTAAATGCAAATTAAAACATTAATGTGATACCACTACACACCTAACCTAACAGAAGGTCTAAACTCCCAACAAACAACAAAATCAGTGAGGATGCAGAGCAACAGCTCTCACCAGCCACTAGCGGGAATGTTAGATACCGTCACTTTAGAAGACACTTTGCAGTTTCTTGTAAAGTTAAACACAGACTTACCATACAATCCAGCAGTCACAGTCCCAGTGTGTAAGGTGAACAATTTGAACAGCTCCACAAGCCAGGCAATGTCTAACCTTAACAAGGAGTCCATCACCGGCAAACCCCACCGAGGTTCCCCAGAAAAATAAGATGGAATCAAGGCCATAAGGTCTCCGCCCCTCTTTTGTCCGTGGTTTAGCTCCACTTGTCTGTAGGGCCTGTGTGCAGAGGCCTTGCACCTAACGAGTTAGACTGGCGGTCCCACGTAGAACGGCTGAGCTGAAACGCCAAACTGCAGAGCCCGCTGCAAAAGCGCTCAGCGCACCGCCACTCAAGATGGCGGCGGCGTGAGGTGCGCAGACAAGCTGCACCTGGCCCCGCAGCCTGAGGCGCCGTGAGCAGCGCGCCTGCGCAGCAAGGCTGCGCGGCACCACGAGGACTCCGCCCCGCCCTCCGCGCCCCGGTGGAGAACCCTGTAAAGCAGCCCCGCCCTTGGCCTGTCGGGGAGAGCACGGACGCTCGAGGCCGAGCTGACGCCTCTCCCTTCTGTGTTAGAGGAAAAAAACTCTTTTGCTTCCAAACCGAACTTGGTGTCCTTCTGTTGGCATGAGGGACACTTGGCAGAAGGATCCTTGTTGGGAGCCTCGTCAAAAGAGTTGGTAACAAGTCCTTTCCTTGGCAAAAATTACTTGATTAGAACTGGTAACAGTTTGTTTATCAAATTCTCTAGTCCTGGCCACAGATTTTCGGCTGTCTTTCCAATTTCATCAGTTACATAATGTTAATGATAACTCTCGTAAAAGAGCAGGGGAAAAAAAAAGTTAGAAAATGTAATAAAATTGTGTTTGAAATACAACATAAATAGAAAAAAAATAAAATTTCTTGAAGAAACTTTAAATCCTGAGCATTTGTATCTTTATAATAGATCTCATGTAAAAATATTGATTGTAATTATAATCATTGTGTTGTTTTATGTTGCTGTTTAAGGTGTTCAAAACATGAAAATTGTAATTTAATAAAATTGAAATTGTCATCAAATATTCAGAAGTATTTTTTGATTAAGTAAATCAACATTTTTAAGATTGGGGGAAATCTAATTTGTCCAATTCATAATTTTTTATTATATTAAATAGTATGTGATTAGTGAGATCAATGTTAATTGTTTAATAATGAACAAATTGGACATTAGTCGAGGTATAGCAATATTTTACTTCCTGTGAGAAACTCTTTAAATATTAAAGAATATATCTAGAATAAGATGTTTATCTCACACTGAAAGCAGGATTGTTATTAAAAAAGAAATCCACAAGGGCAGCTTAGCAAATGTTAGTAGTTGTACTTCCCTTCTAACAAATATGCATAGACAGACCCACAGACACACAGACACAGAATTATCTCATATCTCACCCTATCCCTTCTCTTTTGTCTGCTAACATTTTTCCACTTATCTTTTTTCTAACTGAACCAAGGTGGGTTTTTTTTCTTGGCCTCTACTTTTCTTCTCAAATTCTTCCATATAAGTTTCAAATAGTTGGTCTCAGACTTGACTAATTTCTATCAGAAGGGTGTCATAAATGCTTTGCTCAATAAAAAAAAATACTCATTTTATTCAGTTAAAAGAAAAAAATTATGTATATTTTAAGCACTACCTTGGTAGTTTTCAGGCAACTAAATCCTTCCCTGGAGCAAAAGATATTTTCACTTGTTTTCCTCTCTTTAAAATGTCCCTGTGGAGCTTTTTAGAGTATCAGGTAGAAATACTTCTTTGCTGAATTTGTACACCATTCACCTAGAGCAAGTATTCTTTGCAGTGGAAGTAAAACATTTCAGTTTGCATTGTTCTTCTCTACCTGCCATAAATATCTAGTCAGTCGTAAGCACTCTATTCAGTGCATTGCTTGAAAATGCTTCAAACATTTCTGGAATAATGCTGCCGGAGAAAAGCATTAACAGTCTAGAAACTATGTGAAAACTAACTGGGTTCTAAGGAGATAGGCTATTTAAAAACACATACACCAGAGGTCCATATAACACACATCACACTAGATACTGCATTCTAGCTAAGGTTCTGGCATAACCAAATAAATGCCTAGATCAAGGTCTTCTCTCCATTCTCCATTCTCTGTAACGACTGCTGCAGTTTGACAAATGCAGAAGACAACTATATAAAATATTTAACATTCTCCAAAATCGACGCCATTTTTTCAACTCAGACACCGTAGTTGGCACCTCAATGCACAATTTCACTTTGGTAGGCACTTAGGCAAGAAAATGGGTATTAGCTAAGTGTCAACAAGGGGGCTCAAATATACAGCTTATGTATGTCTTTTAAATGCTGGGTTTTGAAAATTTCAGCCTGAATATATTGACAAGTAGTGAAATTTGCCACATATATAAAATGATATGATTTGACCATGTCAAAAATATCTTTGAGTATTGTGAGATTGTACTAAAGCACCAGCACAAGCAAAAAACATAAACATTAAAATTAAACACTTATTTCAATAGTGAGGAATCTACCTAAAGAACAGATTTATGACTTGACACATAAGTAAATCGAGTGTAAGTAACTGCACATTGTGACGTTTTATTTTCCCATAATTTTACACCAATAATTCAGGTCTCTTTATAGTCCAAATTCCAGATAATAAAACATAAGAGCTACTTTTCACCCTTTCATTTACTCTTTTTTTTCTAATGTGTAACACAATTTATACAAGCTGGACTGTAACCATTTTAGAATTCCTAGAGGGAGGCTAAGTGCCCTTTTCCACAATGGTGATGATGATGATAGTAATAATGCCTTTTTTTTGCCTGCCAGAAGTTGTACAGCACTCTAGTTGAATGATGGCATGTGCTTTTTCAGCCAAATGTGAAGTTCTGTTGAGTACTGCAAATAGAACTTCAAATAAGAAATACATTACAGTTGCTGCTGTTTAAGTTAAGCTTTTTTTCCATCAATGTAGCAAAGTTATTACTCGATCTATGGAAAAATGAAAACAATTTGAAAGAGTTCAAACTTTTTTGACTCCTTGGATAAATTACAGTTTTAATCTTTGCCTCTTACTGACAATAATAAAGAAAAATAAATTTATTTATATTTTGTATTCCAACTTCTCTACTCTACAATAATATAATGGCAGGTAAGTCTTTTTTGTTGTTAAGGCTATACAGAAAGTTCTATACCATATCACTTGTAAGTGGAATCTAAAAAAAAAAAAGATAGGTGAACTCATTTACAAACAGAAAGACTTACAGACATAGAAAACAAACTTATGGTTACCAGTAGAGGAACAGGGTGAGAAGGGATAAATTAGGAATTCAAGATTTGCAGATACTAACTACTACATACAAAATAGGTAAACAAGTTTACACTGTATAGCACAGGGAACTATATTCAATATCTTTTTTTTTTTAACATTTTTTATTGATTTATAATCATTTTACAATGTTGTGTCAAATTCCAGTGTAGAGCACAATTTTTCAGTTATAGATGAACATATACATATATATATTCACTGTCACATTTTTTCTCTGTGAGCTATCATAAGATCTTGTGTATATTTCCCTGTGCTATACAGTATAATCTTGTTTATCTATTCTACAATTTTGAAATCCTAGTCTATCTTTCCCACCCTCCGCCCCCTTGGCAACTACAAGTTTGTATTCTATGTCTATGAGTCTAGTTCTGTTTTGTATTTATGCTTTGTTTGCTTGTTTTTGTTTTTTGTTTTTTTTTTAGATTCCACATATGAGCAATCTCATACGGCATTTTTCTTTCTCTTTCTGGCTTACTTCACTTGGAATGACATTATCCAGGGACATCCATGTTACTGCAAATGGCGTTTTGTTGTCAGTTTTTATGGCTGAGTAGCATTCCATTGTATAAATATACCACTTCTTTACCCAGTCATCTGTTGATGGACATTTAGGCTGTTTCCATGCCTTGGCTATTGTAAATAGCGCTGCTGTGAGGGGTGCAGGTGTCATTTTGAAGTAGGGTTCCTTCTGGATATATGCCCAGGAGCAGGATTCCTAGGTCATATGGTAAGTCTATTCCTAGTCTTTTGAGGAATCTCCACACTGTTTTCCACAATGGCTGCACCAAACTGCATTCTCACCAGCAGTGTAGAAGGGTTCCCCTTTCTCCACAGCCTCTCCAGCATTTGTCATTTGTGGATTTTTGAATGATGGCCATTCTGACTGGTGTGAGGTGATACCTCATTGTAGTTTTGATTTGCATTTCTCTGATAATTAGTGATATTGAGCATTTTTTCATGTGCCTATTGATCATTTGTATGTCTCCCTTGGAGAATTGCTTGTTTAGGTCTTTAACCCAATTTTGGATTGGGTTGTTTCTTTCTTTCTTATTAAGTCGTATGAGCTACTTATATATTCTGGAGATCAAGCCTTTGTCGGTTTCATCTGCAAAAATTTTCTCCCATTCCGTAGGTTATATTTTTGTTTTACTTATGGTTTCCTTTGCTGTGCAGAAGCTTGTAAGTTTTATTAGGTCCCATTTGTTTATTCTTGCTTTTATTTCTATTGCTTGAGTAGACTGTTCTAGGAGAACATTTTTGAGATGAATATCAGATAATGTTTTGCCTATATTTTCTTCTAGAAGGTTTATTGTATCTTGTCTTATGTTTAAGTCTTTGATCCATTTTGAGTTTACTTTTGTGTATGGTGTAAGGGAGTGTTCTAGCTTCATTGCTTTACAAGCTGCTGTCCAGTTTTCCCAGCACCATTTGCTGAAGAGACTGTCTTTGTTCCTTTGTATATTTTTGCCTCCTTTGTCGAAGATTAGTTGACCAAAAGTTTGTGGGTTCATTTCTGGGCTCTCTATTCAGTACTATTGATCTATATGTCTGTTTTTGTACCAATAACAAGCTGTCTTGATGACTGTAGCGCTATAGTATTGTCTGAAGTCTGGGAGGGTTATTACTCCAGCCTCTTTCTTTCTCTTCAGTGATGCTTTGGCAATTCTAGGTCTTTGATGGTTCCATATAAATTTTATTATGATTTGTTCCAGTTCTGTGGAATATGTCCTGGGTAATTTGATAGGGATTGCATTAAATCTGTAGATTGCCTTGGGCAGTGTGACCAGTTTAACAATATTGATTCTTCCAATCCAAGAGCATGGGCTATCTTCCCATTTTTTTAAGTCTTCTTTAATTTCCTTCATCAATGGTTTATAGTTTTCTGTGTATAATTCTTTCACCTCCTTGGTTAGATTTATTCCTAGGTATTTTTTTACTTTGGGTGCTATTTTAAAGGGGATTGTTTCTTTCCTTTCTTTTTCTGTTGATTCATTGTTAGTGTAAAGAAATGCAACTGATTTTTGAACGTTTATCTTGTAACCTGCTACCTTGCTGAACTCTTCGATCAGCTCTAGTAGTTTTTGTGTGGACCTTTTAGGGTTTTCTATATATAGTAACATGTCGTCAGCATATAGTGACACTTTTACTTCTTTTCCAATTTGGATCCCTTTTATTTCTCTCTCTTGCCTGATTGCTGTGGCTAGGACTTCCAAGACTATGTTGAATAGGAGTGGTGATAGTGGGCATCCTTGTCTTGTCCCAGATTTTAGTGGGAAGCTTTTGAGTTTTTCACCATTGAGTACTATGCTGGCTGTAGGTTTGTCATATATAGCTTTTATTATGTTGAGATATGTTCCCTCTATACCCACTTTGGTGAGAGTTTTAATCATAAATGGGTGAATTTTATCAAATGCTTTTTCTGCATCTATTGAGATGATCATGTGGTTTTTGTCCTTTCTCTTGTTGTTGTGATGTATTACACTGATTGATTTGCATATGTTGAACCACCCTTGTGTCCCTGGGATAAACCCCACTTGGTCATGATGTATAATCTTCTTTATGTGTTGTTGGATTCTATTTGCTAATATTTTGGTGAGGATTTTGGCATCTGTGTTCATCAGTGATATTGGCCTATAATTCTCTTTTTTGCTAGTGTCTTTGTCTGGTTTTGGTATCAGGGTGATGGTGGCTTCATAGAATGAGCTTGGGAGTATTCCCTCCTTTTCAATCTTCTGGAAGAGTCTGAGAAGGACTGCTATGAGTTCTTCTTTGTATGTTTGGTAGAATTCCACGGTGAAGCCATCCAGTCCTGGACTTTTATTTGTAGGGAGGCTTTTAATCCCTATTTCTATTTCATTTCTAGTGATAGGTTTGTTAAAGTGGTCAGTTTCTTCTTGATTCAGTCTTGGTGGACAGTATGTTTCCAGAAACTTGTCCACCTCCTCTAGGTTATCCAGTTTGGTTCCATATAGTTTTTCATAATATTCTCATACGATATTCTATATTTCTATTTTATTTGTTGTAATTTCTTCATTTTCCTTTCTTATTTTGCTAATTTGTGCTCTCTCTTTTTTCTTTGTGAATTTGGCCAGAGGTTTGTCGATTTTATTTACTTTTTCAAAAAACCAGCTTTTGGTTTGATTGATTTTTCTATTTTTTTTTAAATCTCTATTTTATTTATTTCCTCCCTAATCTTTATAATTTCCTTCCTTCTGCTGCCTTTTGGGGGTTTTTTTGGTTCTTTTTTTTCTAGTTCTTTTAGTTGGTGGGTTAAATTGTTTATTTGGGATTGTTCTTTTTTGAGGAAGGCCTGTATCACTATAACCTTCCCTCTTAGCACTGCCTTTGCTGTGTCCCATAAATTTTGTGTGGTTGTGCTTTCATTTTCATTTGTCTCAAGGTATTTTTTAATTTCAGCTTTGATTTCCTCATTGACCCATTGGTTTTTTAATGGCATGTTGTTCAATCTCCATGCTTTCCTTTTTTTCTCCTTTGCTTCTCTGTTGTTGATTTCTAGTTTCATGGCATTGTGGTCAGTAAAGATGCTTGAGATAATTTCTGTCTTCTTAAAATTGCTGAGGTTTCTTTTGTGTCCAAGTACATGATCAATCCTAGAAAATGTTCCACGTGCACTTGAAAAGAATGTATATCCTATTTATGGGGGGTGTAATGCTCTGAAAATATTCACCAAATCTAATTTTTCTATTGTATTATTTAATTTCTCTTTTGCCTTATTTATTTTCCATCTGGAAGATCTGTCTAGTGATGTTAATGCGGTGTTAAAATCTCCAACTATGACTGCATTCCCATCAATATCCCCCTTTATCTCTGTTAGTAATTGTTTCATGTATTTAGGTGCTCCTATATTGGGTGCATATATATTAACAAGTGTAATATCCTCATCAGTATTACTCCTCTAATCATTAAAATGTCCTTCTTTATCTTTCTTTATGGCCTTTGTTTTAACGTCTATTCTGTCTGAAATCAGTACTGCAACAGCTGCTTTTTTGGCTTTTCCATTTGCATGGAATATCCTTTTCCATCCTTTCACTCTCAATCTATATGTGTCCTTTTCCCTAAAGTGGGTCTCTTGTATGCAGCATATTGAAGGTTCTTGCTTTCTTATCCTGTCTGCCACTCTATGTCTTTCGACTGGAGCATTTAGTCTATTAACATTTACAGTAATTAATGACAGATGTGTGTTTATTGCCATTTTGAACTTATTTTTGCAGTTGATTTGGTATTTCCTCTTTCTTCCTTTCTTCTTCCTTTTGTGGTTTGGTAATTTTCCTTTGTATTATCATGGATTTTATTTAGTTTTTGTGACTCCCTTGTAAGTTTTTGGCTTGTGGTTACCCTTTTTTGTAAGTCTATTAGCCCATAACTATAACTGTTTTTATTAAACTGATAGTAACATGATCTCAAACCCATCCTACCAAGAACAAAAAATTTAAAAAAGAAAAAAAAATTCTATATTTTCCTGCCTCCATCTCCCACTCTCAGTGATTTGTATGTCTTCTTTTATAATTTCGTGTTTATTTTATTTGTAATTCATGAGTTATCACCTTTCCCGTTGTGAGTTTCTCATTTCTGTAGCATCCTGCTGCTTTTCTATTTAGGGTAGATCTGTCAATATTTCTTTCAGCATGGGTTTAGTGTTGCTAAACTCCTGCAGCTTTTTCTTGTCTGTGAAATTCTTTATCTCTCCTTCTATCCTAAAGGATAGCCTTGCTGGATAAAGTATCCTAGGCTGCATCTTTTTTTCATTCAAAACTTTGAATATATCTTGCGACTCCCTTCTGGCCTCTAGTGTTTGTGTAGAGAAATCAGCTGAGAGCCTTATGGTGGTTCCCTTGTAACTAACTCTTTGCTTTTCTCTTGCTACCTTTAGGATCATTTCTTTATCTTTGACTCTGGCCATCTTGATTATGATATGTCTTGGTGTGGGTCTGTTTGGTTTCTTCCTGTTTGGGATCCTCTGAGCTTCCTGAACTTGGGTATCTGATTCCTTCTTTAAGTTTGGGAAGTTTTCAGTCATGATTTCTTCCAATACCTTTTCAATCCCCTTTGATCTTTCTTCCCCTTCTTGGACCCCTATTATGTGAAGATTGGCATGCTTTACATTTTCCCATAGGTCCCTTATGCTATTTCCATTTGTTTTTGTTTATCCCGCAGCTGTTCTGATTGAGTGCTTTCTGTTGCCCTGTCTTCTAGGTCACTAATTCATTCCTCTACATTATCTAGTCTGCTTTGCAGCCTTTAGATCAGTTCTCATCTCAGCCAATGAGTTTATATTCAATATCTTGTAGTAACCTATGATGAAAAAGAATATGAAAATGAATACATGTATGTATATGTATGACTGAACAGTTATGCTGTACACCTGAAATTGGCACAACATTGTAAACTGAGTATACTTCAGTAAACATTAATAAATAAATAAATATTCTAATGAAATTTTCTTTTACTACCTAGTACTGATTGGAAAGTTTGAAACACATGAGGAATATGTGAATCACGTTGCCTCACTATCTAAGAAAACCAACAATACTCACCAATATTGGTACAGTTGGTTTCAATTTTTTATGAGACTATCTAAACGGAGAAGAAATTTGACTAACCTTAGTTTAGATATTTATATATGGGAAGAAATATTGAGTGAGGTAGTGTAATCTGCTCATTCCTTGGCACTCTGTAAGCCTCTATAGGAATCAATTATCTAATTTTGATCAAAATATTGATTAACTTAACAAGTATTTATTTAGTGCCTACCTGGTACCAGAAACTGTGTTATGTTTTGGGAATCAGGAGAAAAATAATTTCTCCAAACTGCTACAAATGGAATGAAACATCACTTATGAAGAGATTAGTTGTACTTGTGAAAAATATTTATTTAGGTAACTATTTGCTTGTGCAAAAATGTCTTAGAAAAGATAGTCCAAAACAATCAGATATTTTGAGTATAACAATATATATCTTCAAAAACTAAGTGAATTTATAAGTGTGACATTTTTCAATGATTGCAAAATTTTGATATTTTCATTCATCATAATTCTAACTTATTAGGCTTGTGAATAATATACTTTTTCTGAAATATTATGTGTATTTCCACACTGAATACCTTTGTTTTCCTCAATTGCTTTTCTCCTCTGATTATTGCTCATTTTATCAATGTGAATACAGATTTGCATACAGTGAAATTAAATGGAGATAAATGGAACTAATGTGATGAATGTTCCCAAATAATTCAAAAGAATAGAAAGTTGACCAGCCAGACTATGGGGATTGGCAAAAGAACAAGAACTATTTATACACATTATAATGATTCAATGATAGGACATGGATTAGAAGCATATTATTTAAAATTCATACAGAAATATGTTTTCTCACTTTTAAACTTAATTTTACCCTTCTTACTCTTGAAGATTCTTGCTCATGCTTATCTTTTCTCTAGCGTATTTGATCTGTTATTATGTTACTTCTGTTGATTTTTCTTTTTAAAAATATTCATTTCAATTTATTTTGATTCTACTGTCTTTTAATATTGTTGAATTTCTCTATTTCCTAAGACTTTCTTGGGACAGCTGAATAACAATTATTTTCTCCTCTTTTACTTTTAAATGTTTGTTACATATAAAACAAATATAGCCAAGCCATGTATCTTTTCAGTTTCTCCAACTTCAAAACTTTATTTTGAAGTTCTACTCTTTTAGTTATTCTCTCACAAGAAATTTATATATTTCTCAAATTGTTAAGTATTTTGATTTTTACTAATATTTTGGTTTAAATTGCATTCAATTTGTTAAATATAGGTTTCTTAGTAATACCTGGTATTCCTAAAAAGGAGCATAGTATATTTATTTATGTATTTATGTTTTACCTCCCTATGGAGGGTAGACTTTTTATATTGACTACTTCTTATGGACAGTTCATTTTCTGTATGTATGTATGTATGTTAATTTTGTTAACAGGATTTTTTTCATTCCATTGTATTTTTTTTTAATCTGGTCATGAATCTTACACAGAGTGTTTGAATTCTCTATGTTTACCTTTACAGAATAAACACTGCTAACTTTTTTGGTCATTTACTGTCTTCTTTTCTCTTGAGATTGGGGCTACCACCTTGTTGAAAATGTAGAAACAAAAGTTGAGATGCAAAATAATTTACCAAAGTTCTGATGCCTAGTAAGTTTCAAGATTAAAATTCACACCCTGGTATGTTGCATGAGAGAATACATTAAGATAGAATGAATATTAATTCTAAGTGTTCATTAAGGTTTTCTTATTCTTTAAATATATCATTTGTGTCTGTGTGTAACAGTAGCATGTTGTGTTATCATTGCCTCCTTAAATATAATTTTAGTGATTTTTTTATGTCTATTGTGTTTCCCAAATTCTAGAGTGAACTTAATTTAAAAATTTAAGGTTCTACAATGAAATGACAACATAAGCAAACAAAATTCTTAAAGGAAACTGAAAGGAAATGTTTATAACAGATATAATCAAAGGTTAATATTTTATTTTCTAATAATAACTGTAAAAATAGTCTAAAATGTAAATGAGTAAATAATATGAACAATTTCAAAATATAAAATGTTCTAATATGCACAGAATTATGAATAATCAAATAGAAATTTAAAAAACATTATTTCTCACTTATAAGACTTTCAAAAATAAAATAATACTAAAGCATGTATTAATTATGAATCTATGAAGAGTGGTGAAATCTCAAGTGCTTTGATGTTAGTATGATTACCTATAATATTTTAATAAGTAACTTATGAATAATACTTACATATTAAAATAATTTGGGGAGGGTATAGTGCAGTGTTAGAGCATGTGTTCAGCATGCACAAGGTCCTGGGTTTAATCCCAGTACCACCATTAAAAAATAAACAAATAGACTGGGATTTCAAAATTGTAGAATAGATAAACAAGATTACACTGTATATCACAGGGAAATATACACAAAATGTTATGATAACTCACAAATAAAAAAATGTGATGAGTGTGTATATGTCCATGAATGACTGAAAAATTGTGCTGAACACTGGAATTTGATACAACATTGTAAAATGATTAAAAATCAATAAAAAATGTTTAAAAAATAGACATATATAACATAATATATGGTCTCTTCAGCAAATGGTGTTGGGAAAACTGGACAGCAGCATGTAAAACAATGAAGCTAGAACACTCCCTTACACCATATACAAAAATCAACTCAAAATGGATTAAAGACTTAAACATAAGACAAGATACAATAAACCTCCTAGAAGAAAACATAGGCAAAACATTATCTGACATACATGTCAAAAATTTTCTCCTAGAAGAAATAAAAGCAAGAATAAACAAATGGGACCTAATGAAACTTACAAGCTTCTGCACAGCAAAGGAAACCAGAAATAAAACAAGAAGAAAACCTACGGAATGGGAGAAAATTTTTGCAAGTGAAACCGGCAAAGGCTTGATCTCCAGAATATATAAGCAGCTCATACGACTCAATAAGAAAAAAATAAACAACCTAATCCAAAAATGGGCAGAAGACCTAAACAAGCAATTCTCCAAGGAAGACATACAAATGATCAAAAAGCACATGAAAAAATGCTCAATATCACTAATTATCAGAGAAATGCAAATCAAAACTACAATGAGGTATCACCTCACACCAGTCAGAATGGCCGTCATTCAAAAATCCACAAATGACAAATGCTGGAGAGGCTGTGGAGAAAGGGGAACCCTCCTACACTGCTGGTGGGAATGCAGTTTGGTGCAGCCACTATGGAAAACAGTGTGGAGATTCCTCAAAAGACTAGGAATAGACTTACCATATGACCCAGGAATCCCACTCCTGGGCTTGTATCCAGAAGGAAATCTACTTCAGGATGACACCTGCACCCCAATGTTCATAGCAGCACTATTTACAATAGCCAAAACATGGAAACAGCCTAAATGTCCATCAACAGGTGACTGGATAAAGAAGAGGTGGTATATTTATACAATGGAATACTACTCAGCCATAAAAACCGACAACATAATGCCATTTGCAGCAACATGGATGCTCCTGGAGAATGTCATTCTAAGTGAAGTAAGCCAGAAAGAGAAAGAAAAATACCATATGAGATCGCTCATATGTGGAATCTAAAAACAAACAAAGAAACAAAAACAAAGCATAAATAAAGGACAGAAATAGACTCACAGACAGAGAATACAGACTTGTGGTTACCAGGTGGGTGGAGGGTGGGAAGGGATAGACTGGGATATCAAAATTGTAGAATAGACTACACTGTATAGCACAGGGAAATATACACAAAATGTTATGATAACTCACAGAGAAAAAAATGTGACAATGAGTGTGTATATGTCCATGAATAACTGAAAAATTGTGCTGAACACTGGAATTTGACACAACATTGTAAAATGATTATAAATCAATAAAAAATGTTAAAAAAACATAATATATGTTAAATAAATTCATGAAATAAAAAGAGTGCTAAGGGTTAAAATAAATAAATAAATAAAAAATAAACAAATAAACCTAATTACCAATCCTCCCCGACCACCAAAAATAATGTAGTGGCTTAAAATAAATTTGGCTACTTAGCTGGCATTCTTCCTTATAGAAAACTGTTCTACAGAAATAGTATAAGATATATCAATATTGATAACAATGATATAGATATCATTGTAGATTCATGTACACAGTTGATGTTACAGATATAAATATAGGTGCAAATATGAAATTATTTATTGCCAAATATTTTAATAAAAATTGGGGAAATTCCAAAATATTATCAATATGAAATAGTTAAAATAGAGTATGTTTCACTTGTGCAATGGATAATTGTAAAACTAACTAAAGAAATGAAGTAGAAACTGTACATATAGTCTGGAACAAGATTTAACTCATATTCTTTCAAAGGAAATGCACATGTAAAAGGTTTGTCTTTGGTGACCAAAAGATGAGTAGATCTCTGCACCTACCCACCAGAATCTTAAGAGTTTATACAGAGGCTTTAACTGGGCTCAGTCATGTATACTGTCTAGGTGGCCTCAACACCATCTTACTTTCTTAGGGCCATCTCCTTGAAACAGCTCCTAGTGTGGAAATGTTGGGCAGAATGTACATTCCAAAGTTAGGGGAGAGGGTGAGGAGCCTTCAGTTGCTTGGGTCCAACTCTTGGGTTAACCCATAGTCAAGTCCTCTCTGTTACCTCCTCCAACACCTTCCCAGATCATCTCATCTAAAAATAACAATTAACTTTCCATGCCTTCTTACTAGAATAAAAGCTCCAATAAGGACAAAACTGCTCTGCAGATGCTAGATAAATATGTACCAAATGAGTGAAACTAATGATTTATATTGGTTTATATGATCAATGAACTAGAAAAGGGTCATTTATTCATACTTCATATCTTAATAAACAGTTTAAAATAATATAATAAAAATGAGTTATATTCACAATGCACTTATTTGGAACATTCTGCCTCTGTGTTCTCCAGAGCATGTATGAAGATGGATTCTTCAGTCAGTGCCATTGGCATTTAAATGAATTCCTACATTTAATATGACATCAGTCAATACAAATAGGGAAACACTGACAGAAAATGGAGACAGAAATAATAGACTTACTAATTACAAATTGTACATTTTTAAATATCAGTAATACTGTCTTAAACCTTATAATTATACTTAAGACTGAAGAGTTGGAAAAAAGAAAAAAAACAGTATATTTTGTTTAGAGGATACATATATGACAAGTTTCCACCTTTTCTATATTTTTCCCTTAAGTAAATAAAGTACCTTTCAGTTTCTGCTTTATTTTTATAAAAAAAAAATTAAGGAATTGGATTCCATAATTTGTTAAGTCTATGTGAACAATCACATTTTCCCCCACTGACTTATTACTTTAATTATACTAAAATATTTTCCAATTTTGGATAATTTTCCATTCTTGGCATAAACTTCACTTGATCAGATTTAAATATTTTAAGTCTTTATAGCTAGAGATAATTTTATAGACAATATTTTGCACCAGTTCTAAAATGATCTGGCCTGTAGTTTTCTCTGTGTTATTTTTGTAAAGACTTCTTATAACTATTATGCTGATTATTTCAAATTTAGGTATAATCTGTCCTTTTAAATCATCTGAAAGAGTTTAAATATCATTGGGATTACTACTCACACAACTGTATCATCGAATACATCTGTGAAAATAGCTAGTGCTTTAATGTGGAAAAGTAACTCAATACTTTTGTTTCCTTTTGTATAACTTCACTTTAAAATTGTTTTATTTCTGGGTATCTGTTTGATGATTTAACCTTTGTTAAAATATTTTCATCAAAGACTTTAAAATAATTTTCAAGAAGTTGAGAAAAATCAACCACATACATTATTTTACTTACTTTGTACTTATTGTTTTGTCCTTATTCTCATGCATAGTTTTGTCATTTACTTATTTTTAACTTTGTTGAACAGATCAGCTAAATTTATTTTATAGTTGTTTATTATTGTTTTTAAACGAGCCATCTCTGGGATTTAGTTTTCAATTTTTCCTTTAATTCATTAACCTTACTTTCATTACTTAACTTTAACTACTCATGGATCTTTGTGTGTTTGTGTCTGCAAAAATTTAAATCTCATTCTTTTCAGTGGCCATGATCAACAGCTTTCATGCTGCTTGCCAAACACAATCTGTCTTCTATGTTTCGTAAGATTATCTTAACTTCCAAGAAATTTGATATTTTCAAAAGCAAGCTGAAAAGTTTGGCTGAACACTAGTTTTCTGAATGATTAATTTTGGAAATGATTAATTTCCTTTACAAACATTGTGTTTAGCCTATATAGGGTCTGTGGCAATTTAACAGTTTGCATTGGATGGGATTTCTTTACACAGTCATCCTGCAGATACTGTGGGGAATTGGTTCCAAGACCCCTGAAAGCTACCAAAATCCAGGGATACTCCAGTTCCATAGTGGGCCTTCTATATCATAGTTCCACATCCACAAATTCAACCAACCTTAGATCATGTAGCACTACTATATTTATTGGAAAAAATCCCTGCACAGTTCAAAACCATGTTGTTCAAGGGTTAATTGAAGTTTTGAAAATGTCTGTGAAGTTTTTGCTTTTCTCCATCCCACGTTACTGGTGCTTGAAGGGAAGTGTTTTCTGATTCAAAAAAGAAAGAAGTATTATGACATAGAGACTTGGCTATCTGTCCCCAAAATGGGGGTGTGTATGGGTAGAAAATGTTGACTAAGATGGTCTGAGAAAGACGGATCAGACTTGGGAGCAGAGGGGACACTTCAGTGGGGACATGGGAGTTGAAAGTTAGAAGGTGGAGTCAGTAGGAGAGAGAATCTTAGGATAGAGCAAAGGCAAGGTGGGAGGGCATGAAAACTGGAACTTAATACTAGAGAAGAAACTGAAGGTACACAAGAAGGAAATTGAAAGCAAGAGGAGAATGTGAGGGCCCATGATACTCAGGTGCCCTGATTTCATAACCAGTATAATTCTTAGTACATTTTATAGGTAAATACAATAAACAAGTTATTACCATGTGTGAATTTGTTAAACATAACAAGGATATTCTTCTCTTTATAACTGAATAATATATATATCACATAATTTGTTTACCCATTCATCCATTGATGGAAATTTGGGTTGTTTCCACCTTTTGGCTACTGTGTATAGTACTGCTATGAACATTTAGGTATAAGCATTTGTTGGAGTACCTGTGTGAGTAGGATTACTGGGTCATATGTTATCCCTACAGTTTTTTTTTTTTTTTACTTTCTAAGGAACTGCTGAACTGTTTTCCTCAGTGGCTGAACCATTTTACATTTCTGCTAGCAATGTATGATGGTTATTATTTACCCACATCCTTGCTGATACTTGCTATTCTCCATATTTGTTTTTTGTTTGTTTGCTTATCACTGACTGTGAAGTTATATCTTTAAAATGGCTTTGATTTTCACATCCCTAGCAAATAATTATGTTGAGAATAATTTCATGTGCTTGTTGATAATTTGTGCATTTTTAGAGCAATGTCTAAAGAGCAATGTCTTATGACCATTTTCAATTTGTTTTGTATTTTTGTTGTTGAATTATAATTTACATATATATACACATATACACACACAAACACACACATATATATATACTAGAGCCTTATCAAATATATCATCTGCAAATATTTTCTCCCATGCTGTAGGGTGCATTTGCAATCTTTTGATAATGCTCTTTAATATAGAAAAAATTAATAATTATGAAATCCAACTTTTCTATTCTTTCTGTTTTTCTGTTCTTATCCCTGCTACACGAGTAACATGTTATCATATTTAAAAATATGTTACCAAATTCAAAGTCATGATTTATCCCTATGTTTTCTAAGATATTTATAGCTTTAGCTTTTATATTTAAGTCATTAATCCATTTAGAGTTACTTTTTATATAAAGTTTTAAGTAGGGGTCAAATTTTATTCTTCTGCATATAGATATACACTTTGTCCCAGAACCACCTGTTGAAGAGATTATTCTTTCCTCCTTAAATGCTCTTGACAACCTTGTCAAAAATCAGTCGGCCATAGATGTACAGATTTATTTCTGGACACTGATTCTATTCCATTGATCTATATGTCCATCTTAATACTAGAACCACACTGTTTTGATTACTATAGCTCTGTAGTAAGTTTTGAAATTTGAAAATGATTCCTTCAACTTTCTTTCTCTTTTTCAAGTTTATTTTGCAATTCAGGGTACTTTCTATTTCTATAAGAAAGCCACTGGGATTTTCATAGGGATTGCATTGAATCTGTTTTGGAGAGTATTACCATATTAACATTAAGTCTTCTAGTTCATAAATATGGGATGTCATTCTATTTATTTAGGTATTCTTTAATTTATTTCAACATTGTTATATAGGTATCAATGTACAAATCTTTCACTTCCTTAGTTATCTTTATTGTGCATTTTATTCTTTTGGATGCTATTCTAAATTTAATTGGTTTTCTTAAACTTCCTTTTTGATTGCTTATTGCTGGTGTACACCTGATTTTTATGTGTTGATCTTGTACTCTTTAATTTTGTTAAACTTATTAACTCTCATAGTTTGTGTATGTGAGTGAAATCTTTGGTATTTTCTATATAAAAATGTCATTTAGAGTTAGATATATAGTTGTTTCTTTTCATCCACAGGTTCCATATCCAAGGTTTTTGTATGCACTGGTTCAAACAGCTGTGGATTGACAATATTAAAAGATCTACATATCTTTGGCACCAAGTAGCTAGTTAAGATAAGGAAAAGAAAATGATTGTCATCTATATAACAGTAAAAGTAGTTATGACCTTTGAAAAAAAGAAATGCTATTCATTAAGAAAAGGTAAAGGGTGAACCTCTGATTTACCAGTATTTGTGTGTATCTCTTAACTTGAGTGGGTTGTGGTAATAAGTTTATGTAATCCATGATGCTGTACATTTTGTATTTTATGCATTTTTAGTTTTTTGTTTTACATTGAAACATTACATTTAATCATAAAAATATAAAATTACTTAAAAACAGGACAAAAAAGTAACTTGAATATACTTAAGGGGGATGAATTTTATGGCAGCTTAAATGTAGTCATAAAGCACAAGTTTGGTGGGCCAAGTAAAAGTATTTTAAGTCTAGAAAATGTAATTGCTTTTCCAAGCTGCATTTTTAAAGAAACAATGATCCTTTCAAAGCAACTTGTTTTGACTTATTTGTATAATGATTCTGTTTTATTTTAAATATATTCATATCTACTTCATTTGTAGAACTTAATACAGAAAGCAGGTATTTTCTAAAAATTATAGGTGTTCAATTTTTGTAATGTATAACTCACATACACTGATTTTTATAATTGCAAACAGAAACTTATTTTCTGTATAATATGATTTGTATTCTATTTGCGTAATATAAATCTATGTTTTTGGTTTTCAATACTGAGTATTTAAACTGTGACTTTCAAGACACTAACAGCAATAATTTGCTAATTCTAAATTTAATAGTATACAAGTAATTGTGTTTTATATTTTTTTCTTTATAAGTGGTCTGACACAGACTTCCTCTCTGATACACTGACACAGATAAATGCATACACAAAAATTAAATATAATATTAAACATAGGCAGTAACAAGCAAAATCAGTAATTACAATATTTATATTGTGTAAATTGTTTATAGAATAACACTTAACTCTCTTGATACCGTCATCCACGCCCATTCTTGCTCTGCACACAGGCAAAGAAAAATTTGGCTAGGCTTCAAACAACTCATATATGCTAACAGAATGGGATGCATGTAAAGAAATATGAGTCTTCCTGTAGAATGATTCCTAGTGTCAATTTTAATTAAACTGTATGTACATATGTTTTCTATACTTCTGTTCATGAGGAATTTTATGGTCTTAATCACATTTCTACCTTATGTCTCAATGTCTAATCTCAATACTCTGTATATTTGATAAACACTGTGATACACAATGGGTATGTAGAATAAACTTAAGTCATGGTAAAATAAATCAGAAATAAAAAATAGATTCATACAGTCATGTTAATAAAAACTACAGCATTTCTATATGACATAAATAGACAAAGAGCAAGGTAAGAAATATGTTTGCAACCTTTACATGACAGTTAAGAAAATACTTCCTTACAACAGTTGCTATAAACATTTGTTCTTACAAACACTTAGTTCTTAAAAACAACCACTACCATAACAACAACAAAGGGAAACAGTCTAAGTAAAGATAGATTAAATAACTGAGGTTCATATTTATATTAATTATTTGTATGTATAAAAATCATATATTAGAGCTACATTTATTGACCACAGAAGAAGCATCGCAGTAAGATATTAAGGTTTAGAGAAAAGTTTTCATTACCTTGGAAGGATGGGAAGAGGAAAGAGGAAGGGAAAGAAAGAAAAAAAATTTCTACAAATGCTGTAAGTACAATCTTTAAGCAAGTTCATGTTTTCTGTTATCGCTAATGAGTGTTGCAAATTTATAAAACCAGGTAAATTTTGAAGACCATATCTCCTTTGAATGCAACATATGAAACTTGTACATCCATTGAGGGACTTGCATTACAACTATGTTGATTACTTTCTCGTTCAATTTCTGTATATAGTGATAAGTACTACTAACAATTCTCATATAAAAAGTATATTTTGCACATAATCCTGAGTATTAATATTTTTAAAAAAGAATAAAATAGAATGAGAAGTGGCTGATTATACTTCTCAAATTAGAGTTCTGTCAGAAGTTTAATATTTCTAAATTATTATTCATAGCTACAATTATGAAACGTCATGTTAAACATCATCCACATGAGTCTACATTTCAAAGAGGAAAGCTTACAAAATATATGTATGAGGCTAGCTAAAATATATTTAACATTTACTAATTGCCAGAAAACTTTACATACTTTCAATTATTTAATATTTACATCAAGCCAGGGGATTGATGCAGTTATTACTTCCATTAGGCAATTAGGAATTTTGAAAACTAAAATAGGTTAAATAATCCAAAATCACAAAGACAGGAAGTGTCTAGCAGGGAACCACTGGATCAGGGTTCTGGCTAATATATCAGCCTACATATTAATTAGATAAAATATTTAAAATAGTGGTATGATAAACAATTTTATATTTATTGAGTGATTCTATTGTTTGTATGTCTATAGATTTACTTGATGATTCTATTTTTATGCATAAGTCTATTTGTATAATGATATTCTTTAATATAATGCATTTTTCTTAATATATTACTACATTCATAGATTCCAGGACAAAAAGTTCAGGATTAGAATGATCCATTCCATCTAATACTTACTGAGATACTTCAGATAGTAACATATCATTAGGTTTTCTCATTATTATATAATAATCTGCCTTTAAGAAAGACACGCCAGAAGGTAATATATCTTATAGCTTCTGCAATGTTTGTGATATTACTAAAAGTGTTGCATGTTAAATATATAAAATCCATTTGGAATACTTCTTTCAGAGTTGAGTCATTGGTAAAGCCACTTTGTGTGTATATGTACATGTGTATGCTTTTCCAGTATTCCAAGATCTTCTGTTAATTTGTCTCTTTAATACATTAAAATAATTAAATTTGTTGGTAAGGAAATTTTGGAAACATCTAAATTTGAAAATTAAATGTCTAAGGGTTGTAACCATACCTAATCAATGAAAACTTTGAAAGGGAAATATTAACCATAGATGTTCTAACTCCAGATCCTTAATTGCCCAATTGAAGAGTCTTACACACTACTTCTAAATTTGATTAATGACATTATTGAAGGATTCTCACCCAACCCCTCAGTTTATAGTAAGTAAACTAAAGGCAAAG
Source organism: Camelus dromedarius (assembly GCF_036321535.1). Classification (NCBI taxonomy): domain Eukaryota; kingdom Metazoa; phylum Chordata; class Mammalia; order Artiodactyla; family Camelidae; genus Camelus; species Camelus dromedarius. The sequence goes on from NC_087439.1 coordinate 77,386,196, forward strand.
AGAATTAGTGAATTGCCCAAGACCAGAAACCTAAATTAAATACACCATCTGGAAAAAATATGTTTTGTCTTTGGTAATACTGTTCAGAAGGGAAATATATTTTCTTGAAGAAGTTAATAGTTAAAAATAAACTATGTTAAATAAACAACTTTATGGGTGGCATTGGAGGCAATACACAACATAAGAAAGCTGTACTGTTTAATTCGTATGAAGAGGTGAGGCCAGAACACAACTCCTAGTGGAACAGACAGCTGGCTGAGACTGGATTAAGCAGGCCCCATGTAAAGAATGAATTCTATTAAGGTTAATGATAATATGCTGAGAAAATCCATGCAAAAATGAAGTAAAGAGCAAAGACCAATAAATTAATGATCTAGCTATCTCAATCTTGTGAGAAAGCCCAAAAGGAGTTTGGTAGATGTTTGCTGTATAGAAAAAGATGATATCAAGAATGGGTATATTTAGGCCAGAAATAGAAGAAAATTATACTTGGCCTGAGAGCATTTCTTGTTGGACCGTTTATATCCCACTGATGAAGAGGCAATCTGTGTAAATTCTGTATGTTAAAAGTGAGACTTCACAGGCTCAATAATTTTCTTAACAATACACTGTACTCTAGTCCACATTAAAAACAGTATTATCTACCTACAGCTAAAATACAGTGACACAAAATGATTGTCTAGGTGCAGAATTAAAATCCAAAACACTGCATATGTGCTTGTTGATCAATAAAGGCATATTTTATTCATTATACTAAACTAAGATGGGAAGTGAATAATAAAAATATTACCAAAAATTCATAAGCAATATTTGAAAAAAATTGATTCTGTCATTTTTCATCAATATCAATTACAATGATACATTTATTGTTTCAGTTGTTAATACAATCTTACATATAACCTAAATATCACTTAATCCGTAACTCCTAAAATAAGCCCATATTATTAAAATCTAATTTGACAGTAATGATAACACTATCATTGTTCCACATTATCAGAGATTTACATAATGAAATGATACATTTCCAATATTACACTTTGGGTTTTATTCCTAGCTTCAGAAGTTACACCAAGCCCAGTAAAATAAGCTCACTGATTAAATTTCCTGTTGTGCAAACAATGAAATTCTCATATTACACAGTATTCCCAACAAAAATATTTTTTGAACTTTGGTGTACAAAGGTGGTAGTGATTTTTTTAATAGACTGAATTAGTAACTTTGTAGACTTTAAATCAATATACATGGACTATGCCTTTTGTCTACGACTCATAATTTCTTTGCAGTGCCAGTTATTAGCTATGGTTCAGCTCTAATTTCTGTGCCAAGGATTAATTAAACTTATGGTAAATATTCCATAGAAGAATTCTACCTTTAACTGAACAGAAATTAGCAGTGGAATATTATTATACCAAATATTTTTTTAAGAAAACCTTTTAGCTTTTACTGTTTTCTTTTGTTTTAATATATTTCAAGTCAGAGACAGTAACTCTTTAGAGATTTTCCATCATCCATCTTACACACATGACTTATCCTTCAAAGTTATGGTGTAAAAATCATTTCACATGCTAGAACACTGACTATATTTATACTTATACTTATTAAGCATAAACATTGTGGTAAACAAAGATGCTACTGAGATGGGATTTTTTTCTGTCTATATGTGTGTATATTTGTGTGTATGAAGATGTGTATGTATGAGTGCACATTTAAGAATGGACCTACATTTACCTCTAGCGGGAGGGCCAGGAACTTGAAATTTGGATAACACTATATTCTGCAACTCATTAAAAGTTTTGTTCTTCATGTATTTAGTTTATTATAACCATTTATTTATCCATTTATTTAATAAACATATTTTAATACCTTGTGCTAGATTTTCTCTAATCTTCCCTTTCTTATGCAAATGTCTGGGTAAAGAATAGAGGAGGGCTCAGGAAGTAAGATGTCACCTATTCACTACCTTGGTGAATACGACATTGTAATAACTGTCAGAAGATCTTTATTTTCAGTTGAATCCAATGTTAGGGAAAAAACCCATACCTGTTCATCAAGAAAAAGATGCTAAGAAAATAAATGATGGCAATAAAACCCGAATAAAATGGTATAGAAAGAAACAAACAGTGAAGATGTGAAGGATAATTTATACGACTTCTGAGTGATTTCTAGAGCCTGTGTCTACTTAGCATGTACATCTATGGACATGCTATGCATGTTTTTAAAAGTCAAATTAGAATATTTGGCCTCCAATGAAAGGTACTTGGAGATATTTTTAAAAGCAACCATATACTACATCTTCAGTGTAATGTCTTCGGTTGACAAGGATACACAGAAAATGACAGATGGAGGATAAGTACAATGGAGAAAGAAAGAAAAGGAAGCATACCTTTCTAATAAGGGATTCAGAAGTAGGCAATAGACAAATAGAGGAAAAACTATTTTCGAAGAGATAAAAACTGAGTGGGTTTCAGATTTGAAAAAAAGACAGGACTATCAGATACAGAAATCAAAACAAATCTCAAGGAGACTACTATAAGAAATCCACAGTTAGACAAGTATTAGAACTGAAAAACAACAAAGAGTAGGCTGAGAGAAAGTAAGCTTACATATGTCAACTTACAATTTAACCAACAGCTGATTCTTAATGTCAATATTGGATGTCAGAAGACAATAAAATGATATTTTAGGATTGTCTTGAGGATATAATTATGCCAAATACCTTATATGTAATTAAAATATCTTTCACAAATGAAATGAAATAGAATTTTTCAAAAGCTGGAAGATTTTACTACAAATTCACCCTCATCGAGGGAACTGCTAAATGATGTGCTTCAGGAAAAGGGACAATAAACCCAAAATGAAGATTTCAGACGTAAGAAGGAATAATAAACTGGGAAAATGAGAAGTATCGGGTTAAACCTAAATAAACGTTGATTATGTATAATTGTATCTAATTTGGAAGATCACACATACAGTATAGTGCACAAAATAAGATGTAAGTTGGAAGGCAGTGACTGGAATCAGCATATTCTAAGGCCATAATATTCGGTAAGAGCATAAATATACTGACTTACATTAGATACTGTTAAATTTTAAAGAAGATAAAAAGTACCATAAGTAGAAAGTATTAAAAGAGATGATAAATATGATCACATTGGATATGCTGTCTGTACTACTCTATGTAATTTGGAGCAATCATATTGCTGGAAAGTCAGAAAAAACCTTTTTAAAATACATTTAAAAGAATGAAAAAGTGATCAAATAAATAAATAGTATGGAAATTTAGATTCAAAGGAATTCAGAGTGATTAGCAGAGATCTAAAGCCTTCTTTTTTTCCCTGAAGGCAGCTTCCTATTCTGACAATTTGAATTTAGGTTTTAACAGTTTTTTGTAACAAGTACAACAAAAACAAAGTTGTGGATATGTATAAACTAGAAAGACTACTAAAGGGCCCTTTTCATGATAATTGTACCTTCAAGGGAGAAAAAGATTTCAGAGTAGAGAGATGTGGAGGTAAAAATGCCTCCTCACTCCAGTATGCTGTTACAAAAGTTGAGTTTGTGTGGAGCAAGGAGAATGATGTGTTACTGCGCTAATTTCAACCCCGATTTATCACACCTAAGAGATCCAAATAACACCAAGTGAACAATTTACTTTAAAGTATTCCAGCCCTGGCACTGTTTCCACGAACTTAAGAGAAGCATATTCAAACCCTCTCTTCCCTTGGATGAGGGACCATTATCCCAGATTTCAAATTCACATAGATACATTTTTGAAAAGGATGGAGAGAAAACATTTAAAGATAACCAAATATATAAGGCAACTAGGTCCCAGAGTGAGATTCAGCAGAAACAACATATATAAAGAGGCATGAAAAAGAATATTTTATAGCAACATGGTTATTTTTTAAAAAATAGAGACAATATAAATTTCCAATAACAGAAAAAAAAAATTGTGGCGTATCCCTACATCGAATGGATTAGCAAAAATGCAAGTTACCAAAAATACAGTTTACTTCCATATATTTAAAGTTATAAAAGGCAAATATATATATTGCTTTGCAATACATATATCTGTAGTAAAATTTTAGAGAAACACATAAGAGTGATAAACACCCAGTGTAAGATAGTGGTACCCCTGGGGATGGAATCAGGAAAGAGCACTCACGGTGCTGGCTGTGAGGTGAGTACTTCGGTGTGTATTACATTACTCATTGTATCATTACACTTTTATTGGATGTTTACTAGTACACATTAAAAAAATCATGAATGAATGAATAAAAATAAAATTCACCAAGAAAGTGTCTTTATTTTTTAGAAATATTAATTGCAGTATACACAGAGTAAAAGTTGAAACTAATTTAATGACTATACTTTTTAAGAATAAATGTTGATTTTTATTTTCAAATAGTGATCTTCTGATTCTGGGATATTGAAGCCTAATAAAATTTTGAATATTGTATATTAGCTATTTTCATGAGCATGTATCAATAAACTGTATGGAAAAGTAAGTGATATGCCTGTCTTAGTATATAAACACAGACTTTATTGTTGTAATAAAATGGGGGATTTGATAGTGCTTTTAAACTTGAGATCAACTTCTGATATCCATCTGAAGTTGATTTACAGCTATGTATATATAGAAAATAACCTCAAGATTCATGTCATATCACATAAATGGATATACATATTACTACATATATTTGTTTAAATAGTTAGATAGAACTTGATTTCTTTTATAATCAAATGAACATATGCCATAGAATATTGCATATGAAGGGGTATATTCTGTTTTTAACTAGTTTTTTTCGTGAAGTTTAATTTTGATAAAGATCCACTAGCCTACTTTTAAGGTTAAGGATTTCCTTACTCCATCTCTAAAAGTAGGATTCTCACAGTCAGATA